>NC_092049.1:114194960-114367236 GCF_003086295.3 Arachis hypogaea | reverse complement strand
TCTTTCCCTTTTTCTCTCCCCTCTCCCTTGCTCTCCCTCCCTTCCCCCTTTCTCTCTCTCTCTCTCTCTCTCCCATTTTGTTTCTCTCTCTTCCTCTTTTCTCTCTCTCTCCTTCTCTCTCTCTTCCTCTCTCTCTCTTTTTTTCTTTTTCTTTTTTCTCTCTTTTTTTTCTCTTTTTTTTTTTTTTTTTTCTTTTTTCTCTCTCTTCAACCTTCTCTCACTCTATATCCCTCTCTCTCTTCCCTCTCTTTTCTCCAAAATAAGAGAGAGAGAAGGTGAGAGAGAAAGAGAAGAGGGATGAATAGAGAGAGAGAAGGGAGAAAGAGAGAGAGAAGAGAGAAAGAGAGAGAGAGAGAGGATATAGAGTGAGAGAAGGTTGAGAGAGAAAGAGAAAAGAGAGAAAGGAAGGGAAGGAAAGAAAGAGGAGAAAGAGAGAGAGGAGGGCGAAGAAAGAGAGAGAAGAGGAGAGAGAAATAAGGGAAAGGGGAGAGAGAAATAGGAGAGAGAAAGAGAGAAAAGGAAAAAAAGAGAGAGAGAGAGAGAGAGAAAGAGGAAGAGAGAAGGGAGGGAGAGAGAGAAAGGAGGGAGAGGAGAGAGAAAGAAAATGGGAGAGGGAAAAGAGGGAGAGAGAAACAAAATGGGATAGAGAGAAAAGAGGAAGAGAGAGAGAGAAACAAAATGGGAGAGAGAGAGAGAGAGAGAAGGGGGAAGGGAGGGAGAGCAAGGGAGAGGGGAGAAAAAGGAAAGACATGGAGAGAGAGCGAGAGGAAAAAAAGAGAGAGAGGAGGGTAAGAAAGAGGAGAAGGAGAGAGAGAGGAAGAAAGAGGGGGAGAGAGAGAGGAGGGAGAGGAGAGAGAGAGAGAAAAAAGGGGAGAGCGAGAAAAATGAGGGAGGAAGGAAGAGAGAGAGAGAGAGAGAGAGAGAAGAGAGAAGGGACGAGAGAGAGAGAGAGGAAAGAATTGGAAAAGAGTGGGAGAGGAGGGAAAGGAGAGAGAGAGAGAGAGAGAGAGAGAGAGAGAGAGAGAGAGACGAAGAGAGATGGGAGGGGGAGAGAAAGGAGGGAGAGGAAGAAAGAGGAGGAGAGAGAGAGAGAGAGGAAGAGAGACGGGAAGGGAGAGGGAGAGAGAGATGGAAAGGAGAGAGAAAGGAGAGAGAGAGATAGGAAGAGAGACGGAGAGAGAGAGAGATAGAGAGAGAGAGAATGGAGAGAGAGGAGGGAGACAAAGAGGAGAGAGAGAGGGGGAAAAGAGAGAGAGAAGGGAGAGAGGGGGAAAAAGAGGAGAGAGAGAGGAAGAGAGACGGGAAGGGAGAGGGAGAGAGAGAGGCAAAGGAGAGAGAGAGAGAGAGAGAGAGAGAGAAAGAGAGATGGGAGGGAGAGGAGAGAGAGAGGAAAGGAAAAAAGAGGAAAGAGAGAGAGAGAGAGAGAGAGAGAGAGAGAGGAGAGGAGAGAGCGAGGATGGAGAGATAAAGAGGAGGGAGAGGAGAGAGAGAGGAGAGGAAAAAAGAGGAAAGAGAGAGAGAGAGAGAGGAGAGAGAGAGGATGGAGAGAGAGAGAGGGGAGAGAGGAGGGAGACAAAGAGGAGAGAGATAGAGAGGAAGGGGAAAGAGAGAGAGAAGGGAGAGAGGAAGGGGAGAGAGAAAGTGAAAGGAGAGAGAGAAAGAGTATGTAAAAACTAATTTTAGAGTTTAAATAAAATCAGTTTTAATTTGGTTTAAAACTAAACTGAACCATAAAAACTGGTTTTTAATAAACTGGTTTTCATAAAAACTATGGTTTCAGTTCAGTTTTTTATTTAAAAAAACTAGTTTATTTAGAACAGTTTCAGTTCAGTTTCAATTCAGTTCAGTGAAACCAGTTTTTTTGCACACCCCTAGGTGTTAGGCTCAACAACTCCTCCCTGATGAGTATGAAATCTCCAAATTTCACTAACTCCTCTCTGCATGGAGATAGGTTGTTACGAGTCCATCTCTGTCAAATACAATTTTCAAAGTTGTACAATATAGTGTCACATTAATTAAAATTAAAAAAGAGCCTACAATGAATTTTTCTAGGTATCAAATGCATAGCTTGCAGCCCATCTTTGGGGTTCTGTAAAAGAATTTTCAGGCAGCAGTTTCATCTGGTCAGGGTTGACATGTGTCACTGAATTTTTTATTCCAATGAGGAGTTGTGAAGGAGATTTCTTCATCACGCTACCAAAAATATTCACCCTATTACTGTTGCCATCGTCGGCCCCACCAGTGTCACCGGGAAAATTTCTTTTAAGCACGGCCCCTTGGATGATACCAAAGCGTGTTGACAATTGGCTCTTTCCATGGCCCTTAATTGATCCGTTTTTTACCAAGTATCTAGGAGGGCTAAAGATTGGCTGATTCAACATCATCGTTGGTCGTCCGATTAGGAGAGGTGGAGGCATCTATGCGACTCCCATGTTCCCAGTCAAATTAACCCCACTAAGGGTTGGAGAAAGAGAACTCAAGCTGAGGTGTAACCCATGGGTGGTTGTCAAATTTGTTGCCAATTTGTGACTAACGGCCGATAAAGCCATAGTCTTCCATGTGGCTCTGTCGCTGATGCTCTGCATGCAATAAAGGGTATCCAAGTGAAGAAGAATGTAGGACAATATGGCCGAAGTAAATTTTTTTCTCATTTGAACATATGTGCTATTTTTTTAAGGGTTATTTGGGGCTAGGGAGAATTAATATTGGTATGACCCATGGCATTCAGCATCACAATTTAAAAAAAATATTTTTTAATACATGTCATGGGCCAAATCGCATCCAAAAATATTACAAAAAAAGATGTGATGGGCCAAAAATATACTGTAGCCATTAAATAACACTTTGGAATCCTTATAACAAATAAGAAATAATTTTATATACAAAAAAAATTAATTTTTTAGCCTGAAAAAAATATTAAAATTTTTTCAAGATATTAAAATAACACTATAAGTAAGTAAAACCGAGCACATTTAAGTTGCTGAGAAATGAAATCCCAACTTCCATACATAACACATTCGTTTGTGTTTAATTAATTACTAGTTTATGTCTTGCCAAGCTTTTAATCCATGCAATGGAGACATTTTAGTGAATTGCTAAAAAATCTGTTTGGCTTTCTTACTTGATAGTCTCCTGTTCCACACATGATGGGAAAAAAAAGATGTGGAGAAGATCGTAAACATGAATCAAATACAACAGTTATGACTAGTGATCAAAGGTCGTCACCATACCTTCGCGATGGTCTGCCTGATAAACTTTTGGAGCACCTAGATCTTTTGGAGCTACATCCTTCGCGGGATCCACCAACAGGACACGCCTCCTCCTTGTCAGATATTGCCATTGGCATAGTCACGTTCTCCACATTCTTGGCACTTGCATTCTTGTTAGTATTCTCCTCAACACAGAGCAACATAATACACATAAGCTCTATGCCGACCTCAATCTTGGCATGATAGGTTTGAAACAAATGAACTTTCATAGCCAACATATCCACCACGGTAGCAAGGTCCTTAACGGCAGTGATGAGCTCTGAGTTGCACGTAGTTTTAGCTTGCATTGATGAAGAAACATGACATAGTTCTCAGCATCATTTCTTGTATAACGACCAAGACATGACATGGATGGAAAAAAATGTACTTACACTATCCGACGGCTGTGTGAGGGTGGCTCCTTAGGGAATCTCAAACATTCCAATGTCTCCGTTTGTTAGAGAAGCATCGTCATTTCTGGATATGACTGAGTGGACCTCCATTGAAGACAAGTAAAGTAGGTAGAGTATGTTTGCTTTACAGCCTCTTTATAAAGAAAAAATATTTTAATTTTAATATGTTCTGCTGGCTTCTAGTGGTTTGACATTTGAGGGAGAAAAATTTTCTTCATGATGCCTATTTTAAACCTTGTATAGGCTAGGGGAGCAGTATTGCCATTCCCAGGTAAGCAGGGAATCAGTTCAGGATAAAGATGCAGCGAGTAAGTTACCAAAACTATGTAATCTGGCTGCAGTTGTAACACCCTACTACACAGAGGTAGCATGATATTATGACATCTAAAATAAAATATACTATGTATATTAATTGAACGAATGGCGTATTCTAGGAGATTTGAAGAATAGGTAAGGCAAAGTCGCAAAATTAAAAGCGCAACGCTCAGAAATAAGGATTACTTGTGTGAGAAGAAAACTAAATTTCATAAGAGTAATTAAACAAAAAGTAGAAACAGAAAGTCACTAGTACAAAATAACAAGCTCCTAACTCAGCCTGCGAAGTTAAGGCTGGCCAGAGAATATTTACATACATATATACATATCCCAAAAATCCAAAATACATAGAAAAACCCTAACTCTCCTTAAACCTCTAATAGGGACAAAATAACAAGTTGTCTAGAGAGAAAGTTAAGGCTAAACACACAGAAACTATATAACAAAAAGGAACCCAGAAACCACTCCGCTTCAGAAGACCAGATGCCTAGCAAGGTGCCTCTCGACCTGTATCTGAAAAAAAAATACAGTATGGGATGAGAACCGGAGGTTCTCAGCATGGTAAAGGTGCCACACACATAAGATATAAGGTCCTGGGAATGCCAGAGGCAATCCTAGAACTCAGATATTCAGATTATAAAGCTTAAAGTATTAAAGAGAAATCATAAAAGGTGGAGAGTATCTAAGTCTAACTTAACTTAATCTTACCTCTAAGTCTTACCGCCTTTCTTCTATACCTTCATCTCCGACAACATATCATAGATAAATAAGCAGATAAAGGCAAGCACAAGAAGGTTACAAGTACTGCAGGTAACAAATATACATTTAACATAACAAGTACATTTAGGCACACCCAATTAATGCACAAACAAGTAATTCAAGTAATATGCACATGATGCATGCCTGTCCTATGGCTGATGAGACTCATATGTCGGTTATCAAGCTAACCCGACAAGTCCGGTTTGCTAAACCCTTGGACTGTCCCTCGTTGCGTATCCCCAAGAGTCCATGCATATCTTTTTCTCATATATAAATATCATTTGCTAAATGGGGGTACCATTCCCGGGAATTTATACATGCTCGGTCATCCTTACGACGTAGGATCAACAGAGTATCGAGTTTCGACCTGGTACACGTGGTGGCAAGCCACGGTACTTTACCCAGGGAATCTCGTATCTCGGATCGTTTGATTGCATAAGGCAAGTATTATACATACTCATTTATAACATTCTACATTCAATTCATCACCTTTTTAGCTTTACTTCACCTCCAAGTTATCCTCATTTCCTAACTTCATCTAATTACCAAGCTTATTAATGTTATTTATGATTGGAAGAATAAAAATAGAGGTTTAGAAGTTTGAAATTAGGTTTAAAACTCAGAAAACTATATTTTCTGGAATAGGGGCCACGCGTACGCGTGGGCGTACGAGAAGACCAGCTCGCGTGCACATCCCCTCATCATACGTACGCGTGTGTATGCACCTTATATCACGTGTACGCTTGGGCGTATGTTTTTCCAAAAAAAAAAAATTCAGTGAAGTTAAAAAGCTGCAGAATTAGATATTTCCAACTCAAACTTCCGACGCGCTTAACTTACTCGTTTTAAATCATTTTTCTTCCGTTCTTCGAACAACATAAACTTCATAAACCTAATTTTCGTTTAAAATAAGTGTGAAACCATTTGACATTCTGGAAGCCAAGTTATAGCTCGCCAAAGTTCGGCTAAAAATCACTTTTTTTACAAAACTTTAAAAACCTTAATTTTTCATTAAAACCAAATTCAATATCCACTTCCTTTCATGTATTCAGCACAAACACATACCATTTCCATACAACTCTACTATCCACTTATCAAATCACAATCCATCAAACTCCAATTTTTTTACCAATCCACACCCTAAATTCATACTTCCATTAACAAAAGTCACCAACATCTTGCCATACATACATATACAACCAATATCATTAATTTACCAACACATACATAACTTATATCACCAATTAATGTTATTAATGCAAGCATCCAACATTCATAGTCATTCCAATCTATCCTATGGTTCTCTAGCCTAAGTTTTCACAGAACATTATATATTAAATACGTGAAACCTAAACCATACCTTGCTGATTTTTGCGTATTGTCCAAGGCAAACTCACCAAAACCAACATAGCCCAAGGTCCAAAAGATCACCAAAACACTAGTACTCAACCTCCACCAAATACTAACGTCCACAATTTCAAACTCCAATTATTTATACACAACCTAATACATATTCATAACACATATACACCCAAATTTACATATCCATATATAAAATTAAGTATTCATACGCTAATTCAATAAATTAACTAGAGTTAATAATCCTTACTGTATCCACGGATCAAGAGAACCAAGTTCAACGAATTCCGCAAGCTAATTTGAACCTAGAGAACCAAAATCAACAAAATCTCAATATGAATTCTCATCAAATTCAAAATTAAGCGATAGAAAAACTGAGATGAAATTGTGGCTTACCTATAAAATTGTTTCGGTAGAATCGTAGAGCTCGACGTGGTAGTCGTGTGGTTGCAAACGGTGTGACGATCGGAACTCGGATGGAGGAGATATGGTGGTTGGAAGTTGGAACAAGGGTAAGGGATTGTATACGTTCGAAGCTACGACATATGAAACAAGGGTAAGGGATTGTATACTTGCGTCAGGAGTATACTTTCGAAGCTACGACATATGAAACACGTCGTACAGGTTTGAAAGATGCGGCGGTAAGGCGATCCTATAAGCCACCAGCCCAATTCTCTTCAGAATCTCAAACGGCCCGATGTAACAGTGATTCAGTTTCTTAGTCTTAATGGCTCTTCCCACTTTAGTGGTTGGAGTAACCTTCAGAAAGACATGCTCTCCTTCCTTAAACTCCAAAGGTTTTCACCTTTGATTAGCATATCTCTTCTAACAGCTTTGGGCTATAAGCATTCGGCTACGAATCTTCTGTATCTGCTCAGTAGTTTTAGCTATCATCTCAGGCCCTAATAAGCTTCTTTCTCTAGCTTCATACCAATATAGTGGGGATTGACATTTCCTACCATACAGAGCCTCATATGGAGCCATTCTGATGCTTTCATAGTAGCTATTATTATAAGCAAACTCCACTAGTGGCACATACCGATCCTAGCTCGCCGGCTGGTCCAAAACACAAGCTCTTAGCATATCCTCCAAGGTTTGGATTGTTCTTTCTAACTGAGTGTCTGTTTGGGGGTGATATGCAGTACTCAAACTCAACTGAGTGCCAAATGCTCCCTGAAAGGCTCCCCAAAACCTTGATGTGAGCTGAGGATCTCTATCAGATATAATAGTGGATGGCACGCCGTGTAACCTGACAATCTCTTTAATGTACATCCGAGCCAACTCTTCCATCGAACAACTGACCTGAATGAGGAGAAAGTGAGCTGACTTGGTCAATTGATCCATAATAACCCAAATGGCGTCATAACCTGTTCGAGTCTTAGGTAAGCCTAACACGAAGTCCATTACAATACTTTTCCATTTTCACTGTGGAATTTCTAAAGGCTGAAGGGTTCCTGACGGTCTCTGATGCTCAATTTTAAATTTCTAACATGTTAAAAATTTAGATACATGCATTGCCACATCATTCTTCATTCCCGGCTACTAGAACATTATTTTCAAATCTTTATACATCTTGGTGCTTCCCGGATGGATTGACAATCCGCTCTTATGAGCCTCTTTCAAGATACTTTGTTGCAAGTCTCCGACATCTGGTACAATAATCCAGCTCTTAAACCTCCATAAGCTGTCCTTATCCTCTAATACTCTCCACCGCTTTTCCTGCTCAATACCCGGTAAAACCTTATACAACTCTTTATCATTCTGATGAGCTTTTAGGAGTTCAGCCTTAAAGTCACTTGAAATTTGCAACTAACTCAAACACAGAGTTTCAGATTCTTCTTTAACTCCCAGTTTCAAACCATGAAATGCTTTTAGTAACTCTTCTTCTCGCAACATCATCCAAGCTACATATAGAGACTTCCGACTTAAGGCGTCCGCTACAACGTTCACTTTTCCAGGATGGTAGTTTAATTCGAAATCATAATCTTTCAAAAGCTCCATCCACCTCATCTGACGCATATTCAACTCTTTCTGCTCAAATAGATACTTCAAGCTTTTATGATCTGAGAAAACTTGAGACTTAACACCATACAGATAATGTCTCCAAATCTTCAGAGTAAATACAATGGTAGCAAGTTCTAAGTCGTGAGTCAGATCATTCATCTCATGTGGCCTTAACTGCCGTGAGGCGTATGCTACGATATTTCGATGCTGCATCAGAATGCACCCCAAACCCTTTAGTGATGCATCGCAGTATACTTAAAATGGTTCACTTGGCTCAGGCAATACCAATATGGGTGCAGTATTCAACCTCTGCTTCAATGCTTGGAAACTCTCCTCGCACTCCGAAGTCTGAAAAAAAGGCGTATCCTTCCTAGTGAACTTAGTTAAAGGTAAGGCGAGCTGTGAAAATTCCTTAATAAATCTCCGATAATAACCCGCCAAACCTAGAAAACTCCTGACCTCCGTCACTAAAGTTGGTCGTTCCCAATTCATTACTGCTTCTACCTTAGCAGAATCCACAGTTATTTACTGCTTGCTCACCACGTGGCCAAGAAACTTTACCTCACTCTTCCAAAACTCGCATTTAGATAGCTTGGCATATAACTTCTTATCTTTCAAGATTTGCAGCACAATTTGCAAGTGATTAGCATGCTCTTCTTCAGTCTTAGAGTAAATAAGAATATCATCAATGAAGACAACAACAAACTTATCTAGATAGGGCCAGAAAATTCTGTTCATGTAGTCCATGAATATTGCTGGAGCGTTGGTTAACCCAAAGGACATTACTGTATACTCATAGTGACCATAACGCATCCTAAAAGCAGTTTTCGGAATATCCTCACCTCTAACCCTTATCTGGTGGTACTCGGATCGCAAGTCAATCTTAGAAAACACACTGGCTCTTTGTAGCTGGTCCATTAGATCGTCAATCCTTGGTAATAGATACTTACTCTTCACAGTAACCTTGTTCAGTTGCCGATAGTTGACGCACAGGCGCATACTTCCGTCCTTTTTCTTTACCAGTAACACTGACGCTACCCACGGAGAAACACTTGGTCGAATAAAGTTCTTACTCAACAGATCTTCTAGCTGAGCCTTCAGTTCAACCATTTCTAGAGGTGACATCTTATAAGGAGTACTCGAGATCGGACTGGCTCCAGGCATGAACTCAATTGCAAATTCAACCTCCCGGTTAGGTGGAAATTCATTAATATCATCTGGAAACACTTTTGGAAATTTACATACAACCGAAATCTGCTCTAAGCTCTAATCATCACCTGATACTCCCGCAGCTAATAACATAATACCATGACATTTAGTCCCAGAACAATTCACTATCATAGAGTTTAAATAGTAACTATTCACCACAACCGGTGCTTCTGACCCTTCCGGCATAAAATGTACTGATTTCTCAGAACAATCAAGCAAAACATGATTCTTGGATAACCAATCCAATCCGAAGATGAGATCAAGACCAGTCATCGGCAAACAAATTAAATCATGCACAAATTCACGTTGTTGTACTCAGAATGGAACTTGTGGACATCCTAACCTAGTCACCATAGCTTCATGAGTAGCATTATGCACTTTTAAATCATAACCTAAAACCACCATTCTCAATCCTAATTCATTATCCTTTTCAAATGCAATAAATGAATGTGTCGCTCCTGAATCAAATAAGGCATTTAAAACTTTACCGGCTATCTCACAGTTACATCTATTTAGTGTCTCAGATCCCCCAGCACCTGCTACAGAAGTGGTGTATACTCTCCCTGGCTAATGTACCCTACCAGTCTCATACTTTTTCTTCTCTGAACAATTACTGGCCAAGTGTCTGGGCTGTCCACAGAAGTAGCATACTCCAGTTCTAAACCTGCTCGGGACTCCTGGATGATACTTCCCGCATCTTTGACAACTCAAATCCTGCTGTGGCTGCTTCCTATACCTTCTTCCTTGATTAACATTAATATTCGGCCTTTTAAAATTCCCCTGGCCTTAAATCTGTTGTGGAATAAAGCCTCCACGCTTGAAGTTCCTTCCTCTTGGTGCAAAATTTCTCCCTGGAGTCCTTTCGAAAGGCACCCTCAGACTTTCCTTTTCTGCTGCCGCCTTCCTCACACATTCCTCAGCTACCCTACTGTTATTCACCAATTAAGAAAACACTCTGATCTCCATTGGTACAACAAAGCTCAGAATATCGCTCCGAAGACCTCCCTCATATGTAATACATTTCCATTCAGCAAAATCTTCAGGCGCACCTTGACAGATGCGAGAAAATCAACATAACTCCTCAAACTTGCTGGTGTATTCAGTAACCGACATTTTGCCTTGCTTTAATTGCATCAATTCAAGTTCCTTGGCATTTCTAGCCGAATTAGGAAAGTATTTCTTATAGAACTCTGTTTGGAAGACCTTCGAAGGAATCACAGCACCATCTGGCTACAAGATACGTCGTGTTTCCTGCCACCAATACTAAGCCTCTCCTTTTAACTGATAAGTCCCAAACTCAACCCATTGCTCCTCAGGGACCTGTTGAGCCTGCAGTGCCCGCTCCATAGCCTGAATCCAGTTGTCTGCATCAATGAGATTTGAGGTTTCCCTCAAGGTCGGAGGGTGAACTTTCAGAAATGTAGCAAGTGTCATAGGGCCTTCTTCATCATTATTATTCCCGTGTTTACCATGGTTTATTTGATTACCTAGTGCCTCGGCTATTTCCTGCATAGCCCCAGCCATATTTCCCAGGGCAACCATAAAGTCTATTGGGTCATTCCCTGCCAGGCCAGGATTAACAGTGCCTATTCTACCTCTGCCTCCCCCGCGAATGCGTCTGCGAGTGGACATCTAGTCTCTATACATACCAAACAAGTGATATTAAGTTGATCAGTCTCAATATCGCAAGTCTAATGCTTCAAGTTCCAAATGCATGCTCATGAACATTTATGCCACATATATCAGTTAGATATCCTAATAGCACATAGATACATATATAGAAAATGCATAGAAGCATAATCAATCCGTCACTCGGGCTCTACAGGAACGAACCGCTCTAATACCATAATGTAACACCTTACTACACAGAGTTTTATGCTTAAGTCGTAAAATAGAGGTAGCATGATATTATGACCTCTAAAATAAAATGTACTATGTATATTAATTGAACGAATGGAGTATTCTAGGAGCCTTGAAGAATAGGTAAGGCAAAGTCACAAAATTAAAAGCGCAACGCTCAGAAATAAGGATTACTTGCATGAGAAGAAGACTAAATTTCATAAGAGTAATTAAACAAAAATTAGAAACAAAAGGTCAAAGGTACAAAATAACAAGCTCCTAACTCAGCCTGCGAAGCTAAGGCTGGTCGGAGAATATTTACATACATATATACATATCCCAAAAATCCAAAATACATAGAAAAATCCTAACTCTCCTTAAACCTCTAAGAGGGACAAAATAACAAGTTGTTCGGAGAGAAAGATAAGGCTAAACACACAGAAATTATACAACAAAAAGGAACCCAGAAACCACTCCGCTTCAGAAGACCAGACGCCTAGCGAGGTGCCTCTCGATCTGTATCTGAAAAAAAATGCAGTATAGGATGAGAACCAGAGGTTCTCAGCATAGTAAAGGTGCCACGCACATAAGATATAAGGTCCTGGGAATGCCAGAGGCAATCTTAGAACTCTGATATTCAAATGATAAAGCTTAAAGTATTAAATAGAAACCATAAAAGGTAGTTTTCTAAGAGTATCTAAGTCTAATTTAACTTAATCTTAACTCTAAGTCTTACCGCCTTTCCTCCATACCTCCATCTCTGACAACATATCACAGACAAATAAGCAGATAAAGGCAAGCACAAGAAAGTTACAAGTACTACAAATAAAAAATATACATTTAACATAGCAAGTACATTTAGGCACACCCAGTTAATGCACAAACAAGTAATTCAAGTAATATGCACATGATGCATACTTGTCCTATGGTCGATGAGTCTCATTTGTTGATTATCAAGCCAATCCGACAAGTCCAGTTTGCTAAACCCTTGGACTGTCCCTCGTCACACATCTCCAAGAGTCTCTGCATAGCTTTTTCTCATATATAAATATCAATTGCTCAATGGGGTACCATTCCCGAGAATTTACGTGTCCGGTCACCCTTACGACGTAGGGTCAACAGTGTATCGAGTTTCGAACTGGTACACGTGGTGGCAAGCCATGGTACTTTAGCCAGGGATCTCGTATCTAAGATCGTTTGATTGCTTAAGCCAAGTATTATACATACTCATTTATAACATTCTACATTCAATTGATCACCTTTTTAGCTTTACTTCACCTCCAAGTTATCCTCATTTCCTAACTTCATCTAATTACTAAGCTTATTATTGTTATTTATGACTGGAAGAATGAAAATAGAGGTTTAAAGTTTAAAATTAGGTTTAAAACTCAGAAAACTATATTTGCTGGAAGAGGGGCCACGCGTACGCGTGGGCGTACGAGAAGACCAGCTTGCGCGCGCATCCCCTCATCATGCGTACGCATGCATATGCACCTTATGTCACGCGTACGCATGGGCGTATGTTTTTCCAAAAAAAAATTCAGTGAAGTTAAAAAGCTGCAGAATTACATATTTCCAACTCAAACTTCCGACGCGCTTAACTTACTCATTTTAAATCATTTTTTATCCGTTCTTCAAACGGCATAAACTTCATAAACCCAATTTTCGTTTAAAATAAGTGTGAAACCATTTGGGGTTCTAGAAGCCAAGTTATAGCTTGCCGAAGTTTGGCTAAAAATAAGTTTTTTTTCCAAAGCTTCAAAAACCTCAATTTTCATTAAAACAAATTCAATATCCACTTCCTTTCATGTATTTAGCACAAACACATACCATAACATTTCCATACAACTCTACTATCCACTTATCACATCACAATCCATCAAACTCCAATTTTTTACCAATCCACACCCTAAATTTCATACTTCCATCAACAAAAATCACCAACATCTTGCCATACATACATATACAACCAATATCATGAATTTACCAACACATACATAACTTATATCACCAATTAATGTTATTAATGCAAGCATCCAACATTCATAGTCATTCCAACCTATCATATGGTTCTCTAGACTAAGTTTTCACAGAATATTATATATTAAATAGGTGAAACCTAAACCATACCTTGACTGATTTCCACGTATTGTCCAAGGCAAACTCACCAAAACCAACACAGCCCAAGGTCCAAAAGCTTACCAAAACACTAGTACTCAACCTCCACCAAATACCAACTTCCACAATTTCAAACTCCAATTATTTATACACAGCCTAATACATATTCATAACACATATATCCAAATTTACATATCCATATATAAAATTCAGTATTCATACACTAATTCAATAAATTAACTAGAGTTAATAATCTTTACCATACCCACGAATCAAGAGAGCCAAGTTCAACGAATTTCGCAAGCTAATTCGAACCTAGAGAACCAAAATCAACAAAATCTCAATGTGAATTCTCACCAAATTCGAAAATTAAGGGGTAGAGAAACTGAGATGAAATTGTGGCTTACTATGAAATTGTTCCAGTAGAATCGTAGAACTCAACGCGGTGGTCGCGTGGCCACAAACAGTGCGACGATCGGAGCTCGGATGGAGGAGATATGGTGGTTGGAAGTTGGAACAAGGGTTAGGGATTGGATACGTTCTTCTTCTCCCCCTGTATGTGTTTCAACGTGCTTCTTGCTGAATTGGGGAGAAAGATGTGCTTTGGCTCATTTAAGTGCTGGGCCGAATTCTTTGAAATTAGTGTCGAAATTATCGTTTTGATGAGCTCTATCTTAATTAAATATAATATTCACATTTCTAATTTTCTTTATTAAAATTTAATTTATTGACTAATTATTTACTAATTTAACGGAGTTTACAGCAGTAATTTGCAATTGTCAAAATCCATCCAGTCAAAGTAGCCGATCAGAGATTAATATCATCTATCGAGGAGGGGTAAACCAAATCATTTTGAGATTTATTTTGATGGGAACTTATACGGATTGCTTACGAATGGTAATTAGTGTTGAGTTGCTTAATCTTTCTATAATTTAAGAAAGAAAAGCATTAGCTGATGCGAGTTAATCCATCAAAACTATATACCGGCAAAAGAAACAAAAGCACTGCCACAAATCTAAGATGCAGTCACATTTTTGTCTCTTTAGGCACAGGTTGCTTATGACACTGCCAACAAGAGTTTTCAGACGTATACCATATTGTTGATTAATTATTTACGAAACTTTTTCTTGAATAGTTTCTAATGCACATTATTTTTTTTAAACTTTTAGCATTTATTGTTCAAATAATTCTTTTTAATTATTTATGGAACTTTTCATTATTTTATTGTTTGATTTGTATATTTTTTTTAGTGTGTTAGTAAATTATTATGTATTCTATTATTAGTATTATTATTTTGTAATATAAATTATTGATTCCATTATAAAGACTAAATTCAATAAAAAAGAGTACTAAATTTTATGCTATGGTTATTATTGCTATCTTTTTGTTATATGATTTATTGATCCAATTAGGTGGAACTAAATAAACAAAAAATTTATCATAAGTAATAAAAATAGCAAAAAAATATAGTATATTAAAAACCAATACTAAGAGTATAAAAAACATACCATATAAGAGTACTAAAAACATATCATATAAAAAATTACTAAAATATTAACCACACAAAATACTATAAGGTAATTAGTAATTATAACTCAGTTCCCGGATAAATTTAATAACAAATACAGCTACCATCATTACATAAAATATTACGGTTACAAACCACACTAAATACTACAAAGTAGTTAATAATTTCTAAATACAATAACTGCTGCTAACTTTGGGTCATTTTTCATACCCAAAAGAGCTTATTTAACATCTCATGGAGCGAATTATAAATAGTCCATTTGAAACCACGACTGGCAATGACTTCGTAACGGGTACCGTTGTATACTCATGCATATACACCTCCATATCAATTTGCGGCCCAAATCCTCACCAAATTTTCAACTGCATTGAATGCTCCTGCAGCAAGTGAAACAGCAGTATTCCCACGCAAAATATAATCATCAAGCTAGAGACATCAACAAAACAAGCACAGCTTAAGCAGATTTCCTGCTACGTTGCATATATATATAGGTGACGTCTATGGTGGCATGGAGAATGGTGGCTAAGAGTGGCCAGAAGTTGACTGACCAATACTTATTGGACACTTGGCATTTGATAAGAGAATATGAAGAAAGGATACGGTAATTCACAAGAGTGTTACTGTGAGGGTATAAATAAAATTTAGACACTAAAAAGTTAGGCCTATGTTATGAGCCTTGGACTTGGAAAAAAAAACTAAATAAGGCAATATCAATAGGCCAAAAAATTTGGTAGTCCAAAAAAAGAAAGCAAATTTACCGTTTATGAGTGGGAAGAAGAAAAGAAAATTGAAAAACAAAATTATTTGAGTAAACTGTAAAAAAAAATTGTTAAATAGATGTTTGAGATGAAATTTTTTTAAAATGAAGTGGTTTATATTGAGATATAAACTTTGAATAATTTTTTATCCATTATATATCAATATTGGGGTTTAGATTTTAAGTTTTACTTGCATATTTTTTTTTTGTTTATTCTAAAAATTATAAAAACAAAAAGAGGAAACAAAATTATACTTTACAATTTTTAAAATAAACAAGATTATTTATTATCCTATTTTTGGTTTTTTTTTATTTTTAAAATAAAAAAAGATAAAACAATAAATAATTATACTTTACAATTTTAATTCTTGCATTAAAAAATTTGGATATCATTCTAATTACCTACGGTTTGATGATTTTATTTCTCCAACTTATCAAGGGGCTACAAACTAATGCGAATTATTTAAATTAAATTCATGTCATTTGATAATAAAAAATGTTAGGCAAAAAAAATATTTTTTAGAAAAAAAAGTTGTTTTAAGCAAATAAATCGAAGATAATTTTATTGTCAATTCATGTTATATTATTTAATTTTCAACAATTCAATTTTAGTACATTAGAAAAAAAAACTTTCAATTGACACTATCAAAAGAATAATTTTAATCAAAATTGGAACTAAACCCAAATAATTACTGCTCGAACTAAATTTTAAATTATAAATTTTAAATTTTTATATGACAGTAAAAAATTATAAGTAAAACCTAAAACCTAAACTTCAATATTAATATATAATTAATAAAAAGTTATTCAAAGTTTATGCCTCAATATAAACTACATTTTAACAAAATTTCATCTCAAACATCTATTTAACAATTTTTTTAATTTTACTATTTATTCGAATAAATTTGTTCTTCTAGTTTTTTTTTCCTTCGTCCCACTCAAGAATTGTAAACTTGTTACCTAATTTTTACTTATTAATGTTACTTATTTAGTATTTGGGATAACAAAAAAAAAAAAAAAATAAATCACCATCTAAATTCATGGACTTTACGATTTTTTTAGGCCTATTAATATTATTTTATCCCTTTTTTTACCTAAGTCCAGGTCCCATAACACAAGCCTAATTATAGGCGTATTGAATATATAGCCTGGGCAGCTTCTACTCGACCCAGGTATGTTTGTTTGGCCATGAGTCACGACAAAAAAAAATTTTTGATGTCTAAATTCCATTTATATCCTCACAGTAACACTTCAATAAATTTTCATACCTTACTCGATTTCTACGCTAATTGACTATTCTTCCTTCATAATTCTCTTGTCAAATGCCAAGTGTCCAACAGGTATTAGTAAATCAACCTCTATCCACTCTTAGTCACTCTTTTCCATGCCACCACAGACATCACCATATATATATATATATATATATTAAACGAAGTATAACATAAGACACATATGTTTTGATGGTCGTGACAAGGGATGCTACCACTCCACTTATTTGCAATGGGTTGAAATTTTCCTCAGGGTGTAGCCATGATATCACCCAAAAAGCAGAATTATTACTGTAACAGACAACAGACCTATCATCATATGACAATATATTCCGTTAATGGGAACTAATGAAATTCTAATGACCATGAGAAAAGACCTTGTATTACAGTTGGGGATTCCTTGGCCTCTACAGATTGGCTAGTCAGGAAGTTTGCTAGGAGTGTAAACTGCAGCAGGTCCGTAACCTGGAGAAGTCATCACTTCATGAAGCCTCCCAAGCTGGAAATCAAAAACCAATGACTAGTCTTAACCACAAACTCTACGTTCTATCTAGAAGAAATACAAACAAACTATTTATCCCTTACCATTTTCCGGATAAGTTTCTCCCTTCTAGTGACCATGTTCAGCTCTGGCCACGAGTCCAGTAAATAAGCACATTGGTTAGGGAAGTCAACGACCATACACTACCAGTGCATGAAGATGTCTTCTACAGGAATGAATATCTAATACAATGACACGTTAAAACCATTATTCCTAGTGTGCAACTGCAAATTTTAAGATATTAATTATTTGTTCAAAGGACTCTAGAGTGATAGAAGTTTAAAAAATATTTTTGGGGTGATTGAAAATATTGACATAGAAGTCGAATAATAATATTTTTATTAAATTATAATTGATAAATAAAATTATTTTTAATTTTAGGATCAAATAAGACAATGAATACGGTTTTTATTATTCTCAAGGAATACAGATAAAAAAGTATTCAATAAATAATTACGGCTTTTATTATTCACAAGGAATACGACAAGAAATTTTATTGCAGTCTTTTGAATCATAAAAAAAAGTTTCACTTTTCTTAAATATAATTTTAAATCTAACTTTAAACAAATATCCACCAACTTATTTTTAAAGGTTGGCAATGCTAGTTTCAAAATAATTATTTCAGTCTCTGCTAAAGACTACTTACTATTATTCACTTGACATGATACAATATATCGAGTCCATGATAAATATGAGACTTCAATTCAGAGCATCCTAGTTTGAAAATTAGTTATTACTCACGTGATCAAGATATCTTCTTGGTTTGACCCAAAATAGGACATAGGTTTCAACGAGCTCCTCCCTTGATACACCTTGGATCACGTCATCCTTATTAAAAACACAACACATTATCAGACACTCCACGGATAATAGTCAAATTAGCATTGTGGTTCAACACATCTCCTCCAACATCACTCATAGCAAATTTGGGAGGAAGAATCTAGTAGTGTGCATGTCTCAGGTGTTTATCGAGCATGCATTCCGCATCGCAACCATTTCAACAACCCTGCCATCAATCTCACGGCCGGACACGAGAGATTGAATCTAACGCCTAGTTAAGCGATACTCGCATATCCTAACTAGGGTCTGACTGCATGAAATGCTACTCTGATTAGTGGTGGCCTCTTTTAATGCAATAAAGGTGTTAACAGATCATATAATAAAATTCAACTTAGTTAGCTACACATAACTTACTCTAAAGGGTGCCCATCAAAAAACAAAAATTTGAATAGCACAGTATTATCCCGATTAAGGCCCATATCGTGATGAGGCTTGAAGTTTGTCTTCGTATTCTTCTGCCACAAGGTCCCACAATCAACAAATGAGAAACTTCAACGTAAAGGCAGCAACAGCAATGACATGAACAAAACTTAGTCGAGTCACTTTAGAACAAAAAGCTCATCTGAAACGCTTGGCAGGGGCTGATGCAGTTCCCCTAGGTGTATGAAATAGCCTCCTATTCTTTCTCATCGGAGCTGTTAATTGTCCGCCTCGTTCATCCTCGTTGGAGTCGGGGTAGTCAAGTTAGCGATGTCACTAGCATTAACACCCCATTGTGTTAGATTTTTCGAACATTCGGGAGAGGAATGTCAAGAATGTATTTGGACATGTCCTCATGTAGTTGTGACGACAACAAAATGCCGCTGCCATCTCCGTCATTCTTGGAAGAAACCATTCTGTGAAGTGAATACTCAGAAGACCTACAAAGGAGACAACCAGAACATCATACAAGAACAATGTCACCCTAGTTTATCTACATGTAGCAACACTACTCAACTTATTATTCATGTACAAAAAAGACACCTATTAGGAGCGGCCATGGACCTCTTTAACGTTTGCATGTGCAACTATCACAATATTATGAATTAATGAAGGTTGCAATGCTAGAGGTTTATGTTATAGTATATATAACAACTATGTTACACTTGCGGTACATAGCCGGTCCCAAGCCCGGATAAAGGAGGAGGGTTGTGTTAGGTCTTTGGCAACCAACATAAAAATATAGCCGAACCCCCATGACATGAATCTTTACCTGCCAAAGTATACTTCGTTGTTAAGATCTTTTGTCTCCATATGTAGACAAACAAAAACCGGAGCAAACCTTCCTGAGTAACCATTGACCATGGACTGTATCAGACAAACTTTTTCTTAGTTCCTAGCAACTTTGTGAGGTGCCTTATTTAACGAATTTATTAAATATTTGTGAAGCCATGAAAGAATTAAATTGTCTCATTAATTATTCCACCTAACTATACCCTCGATTATCCTTTATAAGAATGGAAAGTCCCCCAAGAAAAACAATTCCACAAACAATTTGCATCAAATTTTCACCCATCATGGTGAGACAAAACAAGAAAGTCTATGTAGTTTTTCGTGAGAAAAATCCAGGAATTTATACAACTTGGCCAGCATGCCAAGCACAAGTTGATAGGTTCAGTGGTAACTCATACCAATCCTTCAAAAACATTGATGATGCAAGAATAGCTTGGGCTAAATACATCGGCCAAACCATGGGAGATCAAACTGAATGGGATGTTGAAGATTACCTCCAAGGCAGTGTAATAGAAGGTGCTACTCAAGACCACACTCAGCTCAAGATTCCTCATGCACCAATTGCTGATGGCCACAACCCTAGACTCGATCCACCACTACCAACACAATAGGATTTTCTGCCTAAAGCTCCTCTACTATTATGGGGAACTAAGCCTCCATGTATATCTATTATTCCAGCTGCCATTTTTTTATTAGCCATTACTTTGTTGGTGCTTTACCTGGCCATCCTTAATAGGTAAATCTACAAGTTGAAAATCCATTTAGAATTTTATTAGTTTCAACTCGTTAATGTTAATTGTGAGGTTTAAGTCTACATCCTAAAACACTACTGCATATTAGCCTTTATTAGTATTTAAGCCTGCATAAACATTAATGAAAAGATATTGGTTGGAAATCATTCTTATTTGACTCTTAATTTCAAGTCTCATATAGAGTTATCGACCTAAAAATAACATCATATGTTATGCCAAATTTGCTTGTATCAACGCAATCACAAAAGCACTGTAACATAATTCAAGTTACAATAAAATCTCTGAGACAATGACATAAAACAGGCTCCCTTTATATTTCACAGAAAATGACAAATACATTCAATGAGGTTGCCTCCTACTGCAAATATAAACATGCTTCTGAAGTCTGATTCATTCATACCCTAAAACACCCTTTTCAATGCAGCATAACTTAACCCCAACATTTTGTGAAAAGCATAAGACAAATCTTAAAGTACTCAACACTGCACAAAAAATGTACTCAATATCACCAGTTTCATAGTAGAATATTAGCACAAATACTACTACAACATAACTCTAATTTCATTAATTAATTTAACACCAACACAAACTTACAACAAAATTAGGTAGTCTACAATCCTATACATAATGCAACTAAATTTACTAAGCCACACTCGTCCTACTTACTACACCATAATTTATTCAACCAAACATAAATGACAGAGATTGACCTTTAATGCAAGCATTCACTACAGCATCATAACTAGCCATAAGCTTCTCGTAATCATCTTCCAATTGACCAATTTTATCCCGAAGTGTATTGTTACTATCACGAAGAAGCTTAACTTTTGAGTAATTGTAGTCTTTAATCTCCTTACCGGCGATATTAAGTACTTGACCAAACATCTCCACCGCTGCATCTTCGCGGGCAGCCTTTTTCACCATAGAAAATTGCCCCTTCACATTTAATTCAACCTCGTATGGTTCACCAGGAACCACCACGGTAAAACTTTAGAACGGGCCTTAGTCTCTCAGATATCTCTCCTGCTTGAAGAAACAAGGGGCAAGGATTTCAGAATCATAGCAAAGCTTCACCAACTACTCCTCCATGCCATTCACTATAGCAAATTCACCATTCAGCTCATCTTGGGAAAAGACTGGTAGCCCTGTTTTAACAATAGGAACATTTTCACACCGAACTTCCAATAAATTAAAATAAAAGTATCACCTAAAACTAACACACTTACAAGAAACACTTGGACAGCCACAGAAACTTTCACACTCTGGCCTCCTTTCTGACCACACACGGTATCGACGGAACCGTCCATCATTTCCAGAGTTGCACATTTTTCAACCGTAATGCACCACAATATTGCATTGAAGGCCAACACAACTTGTTGGTAGTTGTTAAAGCCATGAACTTCTGAAAAATTTGAAATCACAAACTTACTCCCTAACGTCTTCCCAGCTCGTGAAAATACCGATGCGAGTGCCCTTCGTCACGGCGAAGAAAAGATATCGTTGCATCGCGTCTTCCATGCTTGAACTGCTATAGTGTATCTTTTCTCCTGCAATGTATCTTTTCTTTGGATTGGATTTCACGGCCCAGCCCCAACAACACACTTATTATTTAAAACAACAATATCCTAGATTTTGAACCAAACAAAACTATTTTATAATAAATTAATAAATAAATTTAAATAAATATAATAAAACAAATTTATAATTAAACGTAAACCTTAAAATTACATAGAACTACATCAATCTACATCAACTAAAATGTTATGAATTCATCAAAGTACAAATTCAAAAGTAAGATAACAAAGTTACAATAAGTGCTTCTTGATTGATATTATTTATAACCAAATATATATATATATATATATATATATATATATATATATATATATATATATATATATATATTATCAATCAGACAAATTACACAGGAGAGTCATAAACTGAACAAAGACAAGAACAATTATATATTTATAACACTACAAGTTAAAAAATTAACAAATTATAGCAAAATATAAGACAGAAATAATGAACAAGTTATAGCAAATTATATAAAAACGGTCGGGAATAAGGAGTATGACCACAATCTAATCAATCATGTGTCAAATAATTTGTTATTGTTATTATATTAAAATGTTAATACAATAAGATCCTTTATTAAATTTAGAGATTTATCATTGTGATAGTGATCATAATATTGAAAGATAAATCTTTTATAATTTAATCTAAATTGTTCTTGGTCATAGAATTATTAAAAAGGACATTAATAATCCGAAAAGATCAATATATATATATATATATATATATATATATATATATATATATATATATATATATATATATATATATATATATATATATAATGGCCTTCATTGGATGAAGATTAATAGATCTCATTTATTAAATTATATTTAGATGGTGCATATAGAGATATGATCATTTAACTGACTCACTCTGAGAATTCCTAATGGTTATAATTACCGCATATTTGTCAATAGGATATTCTCAAGATGAATATAGTAATAGAGTTTCCTTTGACATGCGACTGTCATAGTAATTAACAATGTATTTATTATACTTTGATTCCGGATACCTAATACCCTAGGGTGCTAGTTAAATGGATATTGGGTATGATTTAAATACTTGTAGAATTAATGATTACTCAATAAGAAATTCGTCAACTCTCGATAAAGAGTTTGAGCTCTATGATTATAATGATTGAGATGAATAAAACCTTGGCCAAGGAGATTGAATGAATGAAGAAATGAGTTTCTTAGGTCATTCACAGTTCATTATAATAATGGTAACAAGTTAGAGTTTGACAATTAAACCATACTTTAAAGGTTAACTAAGAGCTGGAAAGATGGAAGGAATTATTCTTTGTTCTTCTGAGGTTCGTAAAAATAGATTACTTCAAATTGTCGGGTTCTTGAGGAGTGTTTCTAGACGCCAACCTTGATTAGCAAATTTAGTATGACTAATTTACTACCCACTTAGTATTGAACCTATGGGACACACTAACGAGTGTTTTAATCTTCGCTGTAGAATTATTTAATTATTATTTTGATTTGATCAAATAAATAATTATATTAATTCAAATAGAATACTATTATATTCTTTGCTAGCACCAAGAATATAGTAATAATATAATAATTGAGAATATTAAATAAGATTTGAGAATAATTAGTAATTCTATTTCTAAACTTGAATTCTAAATTTGGATGAGATCCTAACTGATTCTGTTTTCAAATTGAGTTATGATATGATTCATAAATTTGAAGGATTCAGATTTAGAATTTTAAGATATGATTTAAATTTGAATTGAGATTCAAATTTAAAATCAACAACAAATCTCATATTATATATATGTACGTCAAGAGTACAGAAAAGTGACGAGAATAAAACACAAGGGTTTTATTCCTTTACCGCTACACACATAAATGTATGTGAGCCTGATTCTTGGAGAAGAATTTTATGGCGTGCAAAGAGTTGCAAGAGGTTTCTCAATTTAGATCAGATGTCCATTAGTCAAGGAGTTGACAGCAAAGGTTGGTCTCGGTGTGGATACGCATAGAGTCTTTGTACAATCGATGAATAAAGTTTTTACTAAAGCGTCTAAAGGTATTTAGATCTGATCTATATATTATTGGAATAAAGTTTAAGCACAAAATAGATCTTTATGATTACTTTCATTTCTTCCGCTGCGTGTTATGAACACATAGTAATCCTTTAGTGGTATCAGAGCTTTGACTTTTTGTGTTTAAATTTTATTCCTATTTTTTTAAAATTTGTAAATTAATAGGATTAATTCAAATTTTTTTAAGCAAGTGGTGCATTTATTTCCATTGCGATGGTTTTTTAATAAATTAATAGTTAGTTTATTTCAATGTTATTTATTTAATTGTGATTAAATTATTATTTTTTATGGTTATGATTTTAATCAAATTTTATTTGATTTTTTATCATGACTTAGAAACGTCACTTTAAAGGAATAAAAATATTTATTTTTATATATAAGTGTATATATTGAGAATGTCAAATTTGATATGACAGTTCTATAAAGCTAAACGTTAGTCTATTAAAAATCAAATTTTGATTTGATTAATGTGTTTTGAACACTATAATTTTAGAAATTAATTTTTTCTAATATTCTTGATTATAAGGAACGGCCTGACAACCAAGAGTTTTATTTTCAAAATAATAACCAGTATATACATTTGATGTATTAGGAATTTAATTTTATATTTTTACCTAAACAATCTGGGAGTATAAAATTTAATCCATAAATACTGGTAGAAATTCTCTAACAATTGAGATAAATCCTAAAAGTTAAGAGTCTGCCAAAAATGAATTTATCTCTTGTTTACAAGGAGTAACCTGACAACTTAGGGGTATAAAATATAATTCAGTTAAATAATTGTCTGACAACCAGATAATTATTTGGGATTATAATTATATGGAATATAATTTAATCATGTTTATTTGGAATAGGTATGAGTAACAACTTAATAACCAAGGTACTCATTCGCGATTCTAAATATTTTTTTTTTCAAAAATATAGATTTTTTTATTTACTTTCATATTTTAAATTTTTAAATATGTCTATCTTTTGTATATCATACTTTAAAAGTAATAAATTAGATATACATTGAGAATTGTTCTTATGTATGAAAAGGTTATCATAGACACGATAATCCTATTGAAATAATTTTGTCAATTAAAATTGGTGATGGAATAGTCAGTACTTGTGAAGTATTTGAAATATTATTTTACTACAATATGGGTTGTTTTGACAACCATGAGTTCTAATTTCAAAAGTATATACCCACTATTTATTACTGAACATCTTGAGAAGATATATGGTGTCCAAAATAAGATAGTATAACTATCAAAGATTTTATTTAAACTAATGGGAGTATTAGGCAATATATTTTGAATTAAACAATTTAGAAGTTGGAATGCCATTAGGCAAATGGCTTTAGCGAGAATTATTCTTACAAGCATTTTTGGAGATTTATTTTGTTGCAAACAATTTATAATTGGCTTTAATATGATTAAGGTTTGTGGCCTTTTTGGAAAAACTCAATGAGTATTGAGGATGCGAATCAAAATTGCTCTTAAGGGTTGGTTTGACCAATAATAAAAGTATTGAGTATTTTTATTATAAGAATTTAAAGTAAAATCTCTAATATCTAATTGGTATTCTATTAAATAGAGAATGAGATTCTCTCAATGCATGAATACTAGTACTCTCTGTACTTCATTATGTTTAAGAAACAAGGAATTTGATTCAGCTGCTAATCTTTCGTTAAATATTTGAATTATGGTTTAGACACGTAGCTAAATTAACAAAGTTTTTACTAAGTCAATTTTAAACCCATATGAGATGTGGAAAAGGGCATAAGCCAAAACTCAAGAACATTAGAGTTTGGAGATGTCTTATATATGTTAAGAGATTACACAACAATAGAATTGATATTAGGTCTGATAAATGAGATTTATTGGTTACCTTAAAGAAATAATGAGTATTATTTCTATCACCTTTTTTAAGACAAAGTGTCTCAGATAAGAGGTTGAACTCTTTTTTGTAAGAAAAAGGAATTCCCTCCCAAAAAAGATAAGGTGAACAAATAGATAATATACTTTCTCTTGAAAGTATAAAAGGTTTGATCTGATCGTCAAACTAATTTTTGAAAAGTAACCTATTTGTATAATGATACAATTCTATAAAGATAAATCTAATGGTTACTTAGATTTTTTTATAATCATGTTCAATAAGATTGTCCTTAAAATAAAATTATGCACTATTATAGTGGGAGATTTCATGTTTTGAGAAAACGTGATATTTATTATGCACTAGGTGTATTTTACAAAAGGTCAAGTAAACATGCTCAAAAACTAAGGTGTTTAATCAAAAGAGTTTTGATAGACACAAATGTGCATTAAAAATTATACACATGATTGATTGGCTCTAGTGCAGGTGAGAGATTATTGAGATAATAGTATGCCCAAAATCCAATCTATCATGATTGACTCTCGTGCAAGTGGGAGATTGTTGGGAATAAGGAGTATGACCACAATCCAATCAATCATGTGTCGAATAATTTGTTATTGTAATTATATTAAAATGTTAATACAATAAGATCCTTGATTAAATTTAGAGATTTATCATTGTGATAGTGATAATAATATTGAGAGATAAACCTTTTATAATTCAATCTAAATTATTCTTGGTCATAGGATTATTAAAAAGGACATTAATAATCCGGAAAGATCAATATATATATATATATATATATATATATATATAATGGTCTTCATTGGATGAAGATTAATAGATCTCATTTATTAAATTATATATATAGATGGTGCATATAGAGATATGACCATTGAACTGACTCACTCTGAGAATTTCTAATGGTTATAATTACTGCATATTTGTCAATAGGATATTCTCAAGATGAATATAGTAATAGAGTTTCCTTTGACCTGCGACTGTCATAGTAATTAACAATGTATTTATTATACTTTGATTCCGGACACCTAATGGTGCTAGTTGAATGGATATTGGGTATGATTTAAATACTTGTAGAATTAATGATTAGTCAATAAGGAATCTGTCAACTCTCGGTAAAGAGTTTGAGCTCGATTATTATAATGATTGAAATGAATAAAACCTTGGCCAAGGGGATTGAATGAATGAAGAAATCAGTTTCTTAGGTCATTCACAGTTCATTATAATAATGATAACAAGTTAGAGTTTGACAATTAAACCATACTCTAAAGGTTAATTAAGAGCTGAAAAGATGGAAGGAATTATACTTTGTTCTTCTGAGGTTCTTAGTAAAAATAGATTACTTCAAACTATCGGGTTGTTGAGGAGTGTTGTTAGATGCCAACCTTGATTAGTAAATTTAGTATGACTAATTTACTACCCGCTTAATATTGAACCTATGGGGTCACACACTAACGAGTGTTTTAATCTTTGCTGTAGAATTATTTAATTATTATTTTGATTTGATCAAGTAAATAATTATATTAATTCAAATAAATATTATTATATTCTTTGCTAGCACCAAAAATATAATAATAATATAATAATTCTATTTCTAAACTTGAATTCTAAATTTGGATGAGATCATAACTGATTCTGTTTTCAAATTGAGTTATGATATGATTCATAAATTTGAAGAATTCAGATTTAGAATTTCAAGATATGATTTAAATTTGAATTGAGATTCAAATTTAAAATCAATAAAAAATCTCATACTATATATATGTACGTCAAGAGTACAGAAAAGTGACGAGAATAAAACACAAGGGTTTTATTCCTTTACCTCTACACACATAAATGTATGTGAGCCTGATTCTTGGAGAAGAATTTTATGGCGTGCAAAGAGTTGCAAGAGGTTTCTCAATCTAGATTAGATGTCCATTGGTCAAGGAGTTGACAGCAAAAGTTGGTCTCGGTGTGGATACGCATAGAGTCTTCGTACAATCGAAGAATAAAGTTTTTACTAATTAGATCTGATCTATATATTATTGGAATAAAGTTTAAGCACAAAATAGATCTTTAGAATTACTTTCACAGCCCAGCCCCAACAACACACTTATTATTTAAAACAACAATATCCTAGGTTCTGAACCAAACAAAACTATTTTATAATAAATTAATAAATAAATTTAAATAAATATAATAAAACATATTTATAATTAAAAGTAAACCTTAAAATTACATAGAACTACATCAATCTACATCAACTAAAATATTATGAATTCATCAAAGTACAAATTCAAAAGTAAGATAACAAAGTTACAATAAGTGCTTCTTGATTGATATTATTTATAACCATATATATATATATATATATATTATTTAGTATAGTCTTTCACAAATGAATTCGAGTAGAGTTTTTCTTTCTTTTTCTTATCACAATCAACAATCATAAGTATTTGTTTGGAATATGTATTGGAATACATTGGAATCTATTTAGACTATGGAATAAGAATAATATATTCTTATATATGCTAATAATATATATTCTAATTAGAATTTTTTTTTCTCTTGTTTTTAGTTGATATGGAGTCATTGACATATATTTAAGTAATCTAATAAGATTAATATGATGCCTCAAGAGAGGTCGGAATAGCTCAGCTGGTAGAGCAGAGGACTGAAAATCCTCGTGTCACCAGTTCAAATAAATATATATATATATATATATATATATATATATATATATAATCAATCAGACAAATTACACAGGAGAGTCATAAATTGAACAGACAAGAACAATTATATATTTATAACACAACAGGTTAAAAAATTAACAAATTATAGCAAATTATAAGACAGAAATAATGAACAAGTTATAGCAAATTATAATAAAAACAACCTAACATGAATTAAAAATCACAACAACAATAACAATTAACACACAATAACAACACCACAACACTAATCGGAACAATTAAAACACAATAACAAAGTGAGAAATATCTCAAAATCACCATTGCTGAAAATAATAATTTGATATGTGTATGCTCAAACAATCAAAGGCTAAGTTTCTATACACATAGTGGTAACTACCATCAACTTGACTAGGAAAGCACCAAAAACCAACTTCCAAATAAAAGATTTAGATCACCAATTCGACCAAGAAATAAAACCAAATCCCAAAAATAAAGATATCTAAAATAGTGATGATTGGAAGAAAAAATAAGGACACCAGAACAACAACATAAAAGAATCACCAAGAACATGATCAACAATCATAATCCACAGTAATAACAAAAATAATTCAAGAAGAAAAGTCACAGTAATAACAACATAAGAATCATAAACCAATTAAAATAATAATCACATTAAAAAGTAAAAGTATCTTTCAGGGCACAAAGTTGACGGAGCACGACGGAGTGCTGAACGAGATAGAATGACAGAAGAGTTGGCCTGGAGTAGAGGAGAGACGAGCATGGTGGAACTGGAGCAAAGGAGGGTTTAATGCGCCGAAACTGGAGTAGAGGAGCCTTCGACGGAGGAACGACACCAAACGAGTTGTGCGACGATGGAAGGATGCGACACGAGCGTAGACGAGCGTAAACTGCAGCAAACGAGATTTTACTTTGCTGACGAAGTGAGGGTTGAGGGAGATGTTGAAAAGGTGCGTTTGTCGAACGACGAAGAGGATCCGATGACCAACCGATGACGGTGATGCTTGAGCGCCACAGAAACCGACCATCCTTAGCAGCGGTAGTGGAGAAGCTTGGGTTTCAGGGTTTATGATTTAATTAACTACATACAATCAATTTTTTTTGTCAGAATCACATACAATAAAATAGAAAAAAAATAAAATTTTAAGGAACTAAGAAAGCGTAAAGCAATCCTTCTGAGTACTCATCTCAAATTTCTTTCAACAGTTTAGTTCTTTATATGGACCGAACCAGCATAAAAACTTATCACTAGCGGTCAAATTCGCTGAAAGTTAAACTGTTTCAAGCAGAATGTCCACTGGGCCCAAGCAGTGTGGGTGAACACCCTAGGAAGATACTCCATGTGCATGTGGCGCACATGTGACCAATGAGTTTGGTCTTGACACTATACAATAAATATAAACTCTCCGCTTAAGCAAGTGTCGGGAGTTCGAACCCCGCCTTGTGCATGCAGCAACCTATTGGCCAGCGGCAGACCCTTAAATGGAGCTCAGATCCGCGACGGATTAGTCCTTAACCTGTCGGGTTGGGGGATACCGTTTGGGTAAACCAAAAAAAAAAAAAAAAAAATATAAACTCTCCGCTATGTTTCATTAGCCGAGGTGAGACTCCTTGTCAACATGAAAATTGAAAAAGCACGTGGGCTTTTAAGTTTTAAGAGACATTGAAAACACCGCAGCAAGTGTCCCAACTAAAGACCGACAATGGGCTGCTTTCCCACTGAATTAATATTGTTATCATGATGATGTGTGTTAGGCTCCGTTTGTTTATAGAAACACTGAGATAGGGACATTGAGATATAAAATTGTGTTTGATAGAAGAGACATGGACAGAAACAATATGTATAAATACACTGAATTAGTGTATTTTGTGTCCATCAGGAAGGACACGAAGACACTAACAAGGGATACAACTTATTTTTTATTTTTTCTTTCATTATTTTTGTAAATTTTCATAATTATATTTTTTATTATTATATTTTTCATCTCAAATTTTTTCAATGAAAAAATGAGAATAAATTGGATTTTCATAATTTGTTTTAATTTATCACCAAAATGAATACAAGAACACAAAATTTTGTGTCTCTGTCCATCAGTGTCTTATCCTATCCTGTTCTCTTCCTGTTCTGTTCTCGAAAATAAACGCAGCCTTAAGAATTTTTTTAAATAAAATAAAAAAATTATTTTTACAAAAATAATTTTGATCCATCTTTTTTATGGAACAAATTTGTCATGTCCTTGACGAACTTTGTCAAATTCATAAGGTTCATGGTGACGAACTTCCAATGCTTCATCTTCACAATCTTTTTGTTTAGTGATGGAGAGCATCATTGCTTCTTGCATGCATGTACCGCACAATTGAACAATCCATTTTTGTTGAGTTTTCAAGAGTACATATTTTTATAAAAATTAATATGAAAGTACAAAAATGTAATGTCATTTCTAAATACTGAGTTAGTTTCTTTGTACTCTTACAAAAAATTAGATTTCAGGATATATAATTCCAAAATTATTTTTCTGTGGAAATAAATTGGTTTACTTTATTCCAAAAGAAATCTTATGTGTTAAGTGTTAACAAATTTATATACATAATACAAAAACTGTTTAAATTATAATTTGTATATAATTTAATTATCATTCAATAATAATTTATATTTTATTAAATTATAAAAAATTATTTATTTTTATTATTTTAATTTTTATTTTATTATAATTTTATATATTTATTTAATTATTATCGGATGAATCAATTTCACCAATAACTTATCGATTGAACTATTTAATCTAGTGAGAAGATAATTTAACGAAGTCGATTACCATTATAGCTAGGATGTAAAAAGTAAAGTTTATATAATTCTTTTATTTTTTTTCTGAAAGTATACCAATAAAACAATCGTGAATTTTGATATTATTGAATGTCAAGAATACTCTGCTATAAATGTCAAAATCCATTAGTGGCTTTAGAAATAATAATAATAATATTGGAAGAGGACATCTTATTGTGCACTAATGGAAAAAGGCATAATAAGATCGAATAAAGGAGAGATGACATCAAGCTGGGAGATTATATTCACAAGATACAGGTTCTTCAAGTCAAAAGCCAAAAAGACTATCTTTTCCTGGAGCAATGGGGTAACTTTGTAAACTCTGCAGATTCAAGGGCTGTTGGCTGAATTGAGCCATAGGTGATGAGCCAAGGTAGTTGTGAGATATGTATTAAAGCATTAGGAGCTCTTAATTTGTTGTGGTGTAATCATGTAATGACCGTTGCAGTTCTAATTGATTATAATTAATTATCATTGATTATAATTAATTATGCTTGATGGCAATGCCAAAATTAATTAGGAGTGGTGAGTTTATCAACTGGAATTCCTTCTTCCATTCTTTTTTTTCGTAAATACTCATTTCAAGTATTGATGTTTTGTATATTTCATCATTCTCAAATAAAATGGCTCTTTTTATATTTTATTGAATGTCTATAATTTTTTTTAAAGAAAAAAGACAAATGTTTTTTTTATTAATTACAATATATTTTATCCCTTTATGAGTATAATCTCTATTACTTAGGATATAAAAGGTATAAACTAATTAATAGGTTATTGAAATATAAAAATCGAAGTTAACATGATACAAAAATAAAAACATGTCTACTTATTTTAAGTCAAAATGTCTTCCCTCGATGAGCACGACCATGGATTCCTTTAATATAAAAACTTTTAATTAAGTGCACTAAAATGTCCATCTGAATGTATAAACATTAGTTACAATGGGATTTATGCACTCTCTTGCTTAGTGAGCACAAATTCTTCTTTATTCGCTGATCTCTTCCACAGTTACAAATTGTTCATCTGCTGTTGAGCCAACGCATGAATGTCCTCAAGATGAAAGCAATGCCTTGTTGCTATTCACGTAAAGCTTTGTCATAAGCGAGTTTGCTTCTTATTATCCTTTTAGTTTTCCTAAAACAGAATCTTGGAAACCAAGAACATATTGTTGCTCATGGCATGGTGTTGAGCTTACTGGCCATGTGATTGGCATTGATCTTAGTAGCAGCCAGCTCGTGGTAACGTGTTCATTATTCATTACACAATTAGGTTTGTTGCTCGTATTGTAAATGCCGGAAGTAGAAGAGCATTCAAATCCAGCCGCCCCTACTAATCTCTCATAGTGGATTTTTTTAGCGTAAGAATTGGAAATGGAATGTTTCAGTCCAATCGAGGGCATAGAGAAATGCAAAAATTGTAATGGTCAAATAAAATATACGAGTTTGAATAAAATATACGAAATGCAAAAATTGTAATGGTCAAATAAAATATAGGAGTTTGAATTTAAAATTTATCTTTTGATGAAGAGAAAATGACCACTAGACAAAGAATAGAAAAAGAAGGTTGAAAATATGAAACTAAGAAAAGAATTTAAGAGAATGAATGAGTGACGGCTGTGATTTAAAAACAGAAGAAGACTAAATTTAATTAGGTTAACTAATAGTCAAAATCATAAAAAAATAAAAATAGACTTAGACTTTTAATAATTAGACTTAATTTATTTATAATGGAATCATTTAAAATTTAAAATGGAGACACATATATATCAAATGATACTGGGGCAAGTGCCTCCCATTCATAAGGATGGGTCCGTGCCTGTACGAGTGAAACAAGCGCTATGTGACAACATTGAAATCCATGCTTTGACTTGAATAATAAAGAAAGCAAGGGATAAAAGACAAAAAGGGAAAAGTGAGCTTATATGCTCACCGAATATTTTCAAATTTGAGCAAGTAGTATCTTGAAGTATTCTTGTCGAGATGTATGTTTATTACTAAAAAACTATAGCATTTCGATTTGTAGAAATAAAGAAGTGTTTCGAATGCTCTTAGATAGTTTGTAGTTCAGGTTTGAAATCTTTTTGTGTCGTACATTGACCCATGTACTTACTTTGACTTATATGTCTCTAACGAACACATTTTATTGACAATAAATGAAACTTGCACAAAAATATTGAAATTTTATCAATACCATCCATTTAAGAGAGGATGAAAACTCAGGTGAGTGAAGTTGAAGTTGATATCTGAGAGTCGTTGAATGAAAATTTAGTCAAATCAGTCAAATCATTTAACGATTTTTAGGTATCAATTTTACATGAAGTTGACTTCACTTGAGTTTCCACCTTAAAAGAGATACTTAGTAGAGCTATTGAAGATTATTTGGATGCTTGAAAATTACATCAACTTTTTAGTGTAACAGTTGACAATACAATATCCAATGATGGTGAAATTTTATAATTAAAAAAAAAAGCTAAATACATGAAATAATCTAATTTTAAAAAGGAACCATCTTCATATGTCTTGTTTTGACCATATTCTAAATTTGACGGTAAAGAAGATTTGAAAGAGATCCATAATTCGATTAGAAAAATTTACAATGCAGTAAAATATGTAAGTCATCTCTTATGAGAGGTGAAAGCTTCTTCGGGTGTATTGAGCGGGAGAACATCAACTATAAAGGCCTTGTTTATTTGGACGTCGTGACTCGGTAGAATTCAACTTATTTAATATTGGAAGCATTTGATTTGCTAAATTTGCAAGATGATAAATCTAAAAATGAGTTGAACAAATCCATTGTGTGTTTCTGGATTATGATTGGACATATGTGAAACCTATTTTACCGTTTCCAAAGATATTCTCGTGAAGTTACATTGTACATTTTTGAGACTTTGTATGTTACTAGTAACAAACATTTAAGAAGTCTTGAGTATTGGAAAGAAAATCAAATTGCATTGTGAAAATAATAATTTAAGCATAAAATTAACACTGAACAAGTTGCAAAGGAAAATTACTTATCATATTTTCTTTGTATCTTATTGCCCATTATCTTATGCTTAAATAATTATTTTCACAATTTAGCTTAATTTTTTTTCTAATATTAAAGATTTCTTTCATGTAGTTATTACTAGTAACATTCAAAGTCCAAAAAATATGCAATATGGCATCATAGAATATCTTCGAAAATGGTAAAATTGATTTTGCATATATCCAATCATCATCCATAGGCACACTATAAGATTTGTTCAATTCATTTCTATAATTATCAACTTACAAATCTAGCAAATGAAATACCACCCAAGCTTCAATATTAAATAGGTTGAATTCCACAAAGTTCCTACATCCAAACAAACAAAGCCTATATAGTAGATGTTCTCCTGCTCACTGCACCCGTTGAAGCTTTCACCACTCATAGAGAGATGATTTGACAAATTTAATTGTTTTGCAAATACTTTTAATCAAGACATCGATCTCTTTCAAACCTTCATTCACTATCAAATTTAAGATACGGGCACAACGAAGTATATAAAGATAGTCTCCCTTCAAAATTAGACTATTCCATACATTTACCTCTTTTTCAAGTATAGAATCTCACCATCATTGCATGTTGCATTATTAACCGTTACACTAAACACTTATAAAATTTCCAAGCATCCAAACAAGTTTTAATAGCTCTACCAAGTATATTTTTTTTGAATGATCCATAATTTGACAATTTAATATCTTTTTGTGCAACTTCTAAACTTTATCAATAAGGTGTGCCAGTTAGAGATAGTCACATTTTGACTCGACGCCCAAGTGATATTTGCAAGACACTTTTTAACAATGATGAGAAAGATAATTTTGCAACTTCACTTCTTCGCAAGTACATCACTAGTCAATGTAAGACGCGAAGGGATTTTAAACTTGGGATATAAACTATGCAAGAGCATTCAAAACACATTTTTTTCTACATATCGAAAGACTAGCTCTTCATTAACAAACATCTCAACAAGAATTATTCATTAACAAACATCTCAACAAGAATACTCCGATATACTGCTTAGTCAGATTTGAAAACACTCAATGAGGATATAGGAGCGTTTTGTCCCCCTTCAGTCGTTTGTCTTTTATTTTTTTTTTTTATTGTTCAAGTCAAAGTATCGCGTCTGATGTTGCCACATAATGCTTGTTCTACCCATATATTTTATTTAACCATTGCAATTTTTGCATCTCACAAACTTCTTTATACCCTCGATTGGACTAAAATGTTCCCATATCTGAGATCAAATCTTACGCCCAAAAGATTCACTAAGTTTAGAAGGTAACGAGGGATTAGTAGGGGAGGAAGGGTTTGAATGCTCTTCTACCTTCAAAATTTTCAATTAGAGAAACAAACCTAATTGTGTAATGAATAATGAACATATTACAATAAAATCAAAGAATCCTAATTCTTAACCAGCAAGTTGGTTTTTCCTGGTTGAAAATAACATTTCTTTTGTCACCCTCAGCCATAATCACCAAAATAATCAATAAAATAAAATCCAAAACATAACAGTGGGAAAAGAAGAAAAAAAAGATACAGACACAAAATAATGTAATTGGGGAGTGATAGAGAAACATAATCTCATCCCTATTATGTTATATAATGTTAAGTCAATAAATGAAAATTCAGCTACGGAAAAGTGACATGCAATGTCATTAATGATAATATAATCAGCAGCAACTACTGTAATGATGTAAAATTCAGATACCATCCAATATAAAATGGGAGAACAAACCATACATACACTAATTTGATTAGTATTATTTGGATGGGAATGGGAGAAACAAAAGAAAGGAATAACTCAGAATCTTCAATTTAGGAATCTTCAGGTTTGGTCCAATCAACTGGTTATTCTTCAAAATCCTAAGAGACAATTAACAACAACAAAAAGAATTGTTATCACCAAATCTCAGTGTTGGGGTAAAAAAAAATAAAAAGTGACAGATAAATGCACAACAGAAAGAGAAGCTTCGAATTGAACCCAGAAATTAAAAATGCTAAGAAAATGTAATATATAATCATGATAAATAGTTGCAGACTGAGATAGTTGAAGAGAAAGAAAATCACAGAAATGGTGAAAAAGCAGAGGAGAATCCATGAAGTGTAAAGGCATAAAGTGGTGGAGGGAAGCAAATGTCTAACTGCGAGCCCACGACAACATATTGCAGTGGCGACGGGGTTCTCCGGTGTTGGCAGTGATGGTTCGCGACGGCAACGACGGGTGTGGTGGGTTGGCAGCAGCGTGGAAGAGGCACATGAATGGTGTTACTGTGTTAAGACTTCTAAGGTTTAGGAGTTTGCTGAGTCTTTGGCAGTATATTACTCAAGTGATTTGAAACTAGTTTTTTTTCTTTCAAACCGAAAGCTAAAAAAAACTTTTTATAAAAACTGTAGTTTCAGTTCAATTTAGTTAAACGAGTTTTTTTTAACACCCCTATCCATAACCAAATCAATGATTCATTTCCTTTCTGGTTGGGATTTTTGCCTCAGTTGAAAGTAATTGTTATATGTCAAAATAACTTTTATGGAACCTTAAAGTGCTCAAGGAGATTCACATTTCCCAAACACCACATCATTGATCTTTCTCATCATGGTTTCTTTATAAAACTTCCTTCAAACATGATAAAGAGTTGGAAATCCATGGCAGTTTCCAACATAAGTCAATTACAACAAGAGTTGGATTTATCATTTCTCTCTTAAGGGACAAGAATGGGTCAAAATGCTTTATTCATTCGAATTATCTAACAAAGGGATTATTGTGGATTATGAGGGGTGTCAACAATCTGACTTCATGATGATAGCTATTGATCTTTCAAGTAACAATATTTCTGGAGAGATTCCATATGTCATTGGAGAATTGATGTGTCTTACTTTACTTAACTTGTCCAATAACATATTTGTTGGCTACATTCCATCTTCATTTGAGAAGCTCTCAAACCTTTAAAACACCGGACCTTTCACTAAATAGTTTGTCGGGGAAGATTCCCAAAAAGTTAACAGAACTAACTTTTATGGAGTTCTTTAATGTGTCCTTCAACAATCTCTCAGGTCCTATCCCGGAAAGAAAGCAGTTCTCCACATTTCAATGCAACTTAGAGGGAAAGCAAGACTTGTGTGGAATTCAATTGTGCAAGAAATGTAAAGATCATGTGATGCCTTCACCACGTGCATCTTAAGATGATCGTGACTCAGGATCTCAATATGGCTTTGATTGGAAAGGAATTTTGATCAGATATATGGGTGGGCTTGTTGCTGGACTGGCATTAGGAAGAACTTCTAGTCCAGATATTATTGGATGTGTGAAATGGATCTCTTTTAGGTAAGAAATCATGACCAGACTTTGGAAGTTCATGTAACAATATAGGATTTAAGGGATAGAAGGAGTTAGCATTGAGCGCTGGTTTCACTGTATGAATGTGTGTGTATAATTGGATGTGTGAAATAATGAATGTGTGTTCGTTGTGTGTGTGTGTGTATGTGTGTGTGGATTATTAGAAATCATCATGAACTGTGGATGAGAAATGTGCTTTAAGGTAGCGCTAAAAATTTTACCGTCTTTGTACCTATATAAACTACCTAATGAGATTTTGTACTCACTTTCTCTCTCTGTATTATATTCCAAAACATCTTCCATACATTATCTTTAATTTGTATAAAGATTAAAATAAAGGAGAACCTTTCATAGATTAGATAAAAGTCTCACCTCACATAAACTCAACGTGAATTGAATATCCATGAACCGAGTACCTTCTTTGCTTTGTGTCAATGACACTAAACCTTCAATTACTGGATCTTGTTCTAGCTCTATGGAGATCATAATAGTATATGAATGCCATCAAAAGAGATTAATAACATAGTGACATCCAAGCCAACAAGCTATAGCTCAAATGGCATAGCCTCCCCATACTCACCTAGAGGTCGAGGATTCAAGTTTCCCTATCTTTGAGGGAAAAAAAAAATATAGTGACATCAAAGTAGTACCAGAACTTAAAAAAAAAAAGCAACTTTGTACATTACATTCCAGCATCAAAATAACCACAAATAATATAAAACTAGGTTAAATAAAAAAAGGAAATAAATGAAAATAAATAGTCAGGTTCCTTGCCTGACTTAGCTTCACAGTTTCTTTGTTAAAATTATTCCAAACAGTGATTGAACCCAGTTCCCCTGTCTTCAGGTACACTCATTACTCAAAATTATGAAACTGAAAAAATGACGCCTATTACTAATTTATTTTAGTTCCCACAATTTTCAGAATATAAATTTAGTTTTTGAAAGATTAGCGACATCAAACTGGTCCATAGACTGCACAGTAAAAAATTGTCCATACATTATTAATTTTGCTCACCAAGTGACATTACTTGATTCCATTAGAAAACAACTTTTTTTTAGGATATTTTGATCTTACAAAAATCAGTTGAGTACCTTATAGCTGACATTCAACATTTCAACTGTAGAACTCTAATGATTGTTTTAAAAAAATAAACCAGGTTGAAGATGTGTGCCATACACTAGTTACACACATGCTAATAAGTAATGGACTTATGGACTTGAATTTATCACATCATGGAAAGATGAAAACAATAATCAAGCATTGGATATAGTTATATATACATACACCACACCTGCTCCCAATGTGCTGGAGGGTCCTCTGATGCAGTGGACAGGAGTCAGGATTTGTCCACTTTCTCTCCTCCGACTACTGTGCACCAGATGATTATCAGTAAAGGAGTTGATAATGATAATTGTTTGGTGCTGTTGCTGGCCAATTAAATTCAATATCAAACCAAAATGCAAAACCAATGTAGACATGCAGTGGGGCTGTAGAACAAGCGAAAATTATTTCCATAAATGTGATATATCAGATTTTTCAATAATAATAAATGTTGAGAAGGAAAGAAGAAATTAACAAGAGAAATGTGGGATGGAGAAAATATAGAATATGTACCACATGTTACCAATAATCACTAAATGAGCAAACCCCATCCTTAAAATGATAAAATCGAAATCCATCTCTCATTATAAGTTCCCTTGAGGTGACAAAAGAAAATAGCTTTATTACCGAGTGACAATCATGGCAGACACGGAGATTTTTCATCACATATAAAGGCATCCAAGATGGCAAACTCAGTAACCCAAAAGCAAAGGCAAGCTTTTCACTATGGTATTTCTGACTCCTATGGGGAGAAGAAATTGGACTAATATATCTTTCTGTATGTTCTATCTTCTTCATCATCTCCTCCAGTTTTATATAAATTTCCTTTATCTGTGGATGATTGGTGTCATCTACGGTGAATACTTGTACCGTGTTATCAACTTCTATCCAACTACAGCCTGGACTCTTTCGAATTCCCTTCACTTTCATTAGCTTTCTCATATTAGCAACACCTTCTAACTCTCCAGATTTAGCATATATATTTGCTAGAAGGACATAATTACCAGAATCTTCAGGATTTAATTCCACCAAGTTCTTCAAGGCAGTTTCTGCTAGATGTGATTCATGATGGATTCGGCATGCTCCAAGTAGAGCCCCCCAAACAGTAGCATTCGGCTTAAAAGGCATTTCATCTATCAATTCCTTAGCCTCGTCTAGCATCCCTGCTCGTCCAAGCATATCTACTATACAAACAAAGTGCTCATTTGTAGGAGAATACTAAAAACGTTAGTCATGGATTTGAAGTAATGTTTACCCTCTACTACAAGCCCCATGTGGTTGCAGCCAGATCGAACAGAAATATAACTAATGTGATCAGGTTTGCACTCGGTCTTCAACATATCCTCAAATGTCTCAATTACTTTCTTGCCTAAACCATTTTGAGCATATGCTGCCATCATAGCATTCCAGGAAATAAGGTTTTTCATATGTATTGAGTCAAAAACTTTCTGTGCTTCATTGATTTGCCCACATCTTGAATACATGGTAACAATACTATTTGCAACTGAAACATCCGATATAAGGGCGAACTTAATGGCATGAGATACAATTTGCATCCCAAGTTTTACAACAGCTAAGTCAGCACATGCCCTAATTGAAGTAGCTAAAGAGATCCAGTCTGGTTCTACTCCTTTTCTTCTCATCAGAACATACAACTTCAGCCCTTCTTCCGATAACCCATGTTGAACATATGTGCTTAGCATTGAGTTCCAAGTGATGACATTGCGCTCAGGCATTAAATCAAAACATTCATGAGCTCTGGAAATGTCTCCATTCTGAGAGAAGGCAGTGATCATGGCTGTCCATGATATAGTATCTCTAAGTGGCATCAATCTAAATGCAAGATAAGCTTTCTCAAAATCGCCAAACTTTGAATACATTGTAATAATTGCATTCCCTACAGGAACATAAGAATCCATACCACTTTTGATTGTATATCCATGAAGCAGCTCCACAATAGCAACATGATTTTGTTCTAAACAAACCCCAAGAACAGTTGCAAGGGTAACATCATCCAACACAACAAAAGCCTGTCTCATTTGGTTAAACAATGCCAGAGCGTCTTCTTCAAGTCCAAACTGAGCCACACTAGTGATCAAGCAAGTCCAAGAAACTTCATTGCGTTCCTCTAAGCAGTCAAACACGTGCCTCGCCAATTCTAAGCATCCACACTTGGCATACATATCTATCAAACCACTTCCCAAATAGGCATCTAAGCCATGCTCCACGCGAAGAACCCGAGCATGCAAGTGTGCACCCCATTCAATATCACCAATGCTGGCACACGCGCTGAGTACACTGCCATATGTCATGAAATTTGGGTTAAACCCCCTATCACACATCTCTAAAAACAAGAAAAGGCATTTTTCCCCAAGGCCATGCTGAGAGAAAACTGAGATCAACCTGTTCCATGAAACAGAATCATGTTCCGGCATCCGAGCAAACAAATCAATAGCCTTATAAGCTCCGTACAACCTAGAATAACCGTAAATCATGCTATTCCAATAGAACAAACTGGGCTCCTCAATGCCAAAGAAGACACTCTCCGCGAACCCAATCGCTCCGCATTTAATGTACATATCAACAAGGGAGTTTTGGATGCTAATATGGGATGCTAAACGTAACTTGACCACAAGGGAATGCAACTGAAGAGCGAAAGGAGTGCATCCGAGGCAGCCACAAGCCTTCATTACACAAGTAAACGAAAAAGGATCAAATTGTCCTGAGTTTGACCATTATGAAATTCGAATTCCTGGAGCATGGAAGCGAAGGTCTGGATGCTATGAGCTGGGAGGCCATTGTGAGAGTAGCCGGATATGAGGGTTGTCCAAGAGACGGAGTCTCGTTAGGGCATTTCGTCGAACAGGTGTTGTGCATGGGAGACCCGACCAGAAGAGAGTAGCGCATGGATGATGGCATTCCAGGTGAAGACATTGCGGTGAGTGGTGGACTCGTGGAAGAGGCGGAATGCATCGTTGGTGAGGTGGCAGTTGGAATAGACATGGAGGAGGCTATTGCGCAAGAAGACGGAGGCGTACCAGCCAGAGAGGATGAGGTGGCCGTGGAGCACGCGAGCGTCGCGTGGGAATTTGAGGGAGGAGCAATGCTCGAGTGTTTCGTAGAGGTTCTGGTAAGATAGGTAAGAATAGGGCATAGACCTAGGCAAGGGCATGGCGAAGAAGAAAGGAAGCATAGATATCAGAACCAAACCGGCAATCTACTTGGTCATATGACCGGGTCACTGAGTTATTGGTTCAATCGATGGGTCACTGATTCACCTAATTAAGGGTGCACAAGATCCGGTCCGGTTCGAAGACCCGGACCGGACCCGATGATTTCGGGACTAATTTGGCCCAGTTTCGTTATGGCCCGGTCAGACCCGAGGTTTCAATAGATGGCCCCGGTTATTTATTAAATCAGGTTCGGGCCAAGTCTCGGGTCACCCGGCCCTGGCCTGTTAGACCCGTGTAGTTGTTTACTACTTAATATTTTGTTGTTATTGGTTGGTATGACACTATAAATTATTATTATTATGTTAATCTTGTGTTGGTTGTTAACTTTGTTTTAATTGTCTTTTGAACTTTGAATGTTTAATGTGTAATTGATATAATTATTATTATGTGAATGTTGCAATGTTATGGAATAATTATTTTCCAAAATTTAGACGTTCAAAAGATGTAGAATCTAATTTTTGGTGATGTCGTGATAAAGTTAATCAAGACCCGGCCTTCACCCGGTCTAGACCCGGCTTAAGTGTGGTCCGAAAGTAACACGATTTCATCGGGTCTAGGGTCGGGTAAGGGTCTCATAAATAGACCCGGTCATTATTTAGGGTCGGGTTCGGGTCACGGCGTACCCGGCTTCACCCGCCCCATGTGCACCCCTACACCTAATTGACCTGGTCATAATTTAAAAAAATATAAAATTATATAAATGAAATTAAAATTACATATTAAAACTTAAAATGTAAGTCTTTACAATAATAATAATAATAATAATAATAATAATAATAATAATAATAATAATAATAATAATAATAATAATAATCAAATGTTAATTTTTAGACAACTAATGATGCAAAAAGAGATAATAAACTAGTTTCTAGTACAAAATACTTTCTCTATTTAAATAAACAAGAGCAAGCAAAAGATAACATAATCGATAATCAAGTCCAAGTGATCTTAAAATCGAAATCTATATCTTCATAGGACAAATTTGGAGCTTGATCAACATTTTTCTCATTTTGATTTGCATCTATATCTTCCATAAGAAACTTCATTATGATGTTATGCAGAGAAAGAAGAGTTTGAAGAGAGAGGTACAAGAAACTAGTGAACTGAATTAACTTCATCTTATTCTTCCATCAATGAATCAATTCTACACACCTCTTAGAGGGATGCAAAATGTAAGAACTGCAACTAATCAACCAGTTAATTAGGTGATTAATATTGCCTAAAGTAGGTTTCGAAATATTAGAGTGAGAATTTAAGGATTTAAATGTGATTTTTGGACTCAGTAGGTCTTTCTGAGTCAAAAAATGTATTTTCTGCGAAAAACCGTGAAAAACCGCGAATCGGTAATTGAATCGGTTCAAGTCTGCCTGGTGCTGCGCGAGAAAAAGTGAAAATAGTCAAAAACCTTAGAAAAATGTTAGAAATAGAAAACCAGGCGTTAATTTTAAAGGTTTGGCCCGAAATTAGGCCAAACGGGCTAAAAACGCTAACGGATTGGACCGGGCCCAAGTTGGGCTAAAGCCCAACGTATAAAAGGGTTCATTAAGTGAACCCATCAGCCACAACACACTCACTAACACACCCATTCATCTGAGAAAGAGAAGAGGGAGAAGAGAAAAGAAACACTATTCACACACCTCTTCTTTTCGCGATATCTCGAGCTACGGTGCTCCGATTCGCGTGCCGTTAGCGGCTACGCGAAGCTCTTGCCGAGGCCGTCAATTCTATCTAAGCCTTGTGGTAAGTTTCTTGAAATTATTCTTCCCTTCTGCTGCCCTAAGATTTCGAGTTTGATGAGTGATGATCTTGAGAAAACCTTGTGTTTTGGTTGTTTATGTGCTACTCCTTAGTGAGAAAATATTGGGTTCTAGCCCAAATTTCAGTGGATGTGGTAAGATTCTCATGAACCCTAGTAAGAATAACTAATTTTGAGTATTAGGTTTTGATTTATGTGATATATGTGGTATTAGCTTGGATATTGGAGCTTGTTGGTGCTTGTTGGAGATTCTTGGTGGCTTAGATTGTGATTGAAACTTTGCTTGTGCTCATTTTGAGTTAAAGGGCATATTGGAAATCGGCCAAGGTATGATTTCGGTTTCCTCTATGTAGTATATAATATTCATGGACACTTAGACTAGTGACCCATAGGATAGGTTTGGATTTAAATGGTTGTTGAGTTGTTGAATGATGGTATGTGATGATTTATGATGAATTGATGATTGTTGAGTTTGATTATGATGATTGATAATGATATGATAAGGATGAATGATTTGTGAAGTTGAGAAGGGAATTGTATTGATATATGTGATGTTAATGTTGATGATTTGGTAATGTAGTTGGAAAAAATGTTAATGAGGATTGATTATAATGTGATATACTCATGTTGAGGTTGAGGATGATGAAAGGTGAAGGAAAATGTGGTAAGCCTGGTGTAATATGATACAAAGGGTTGATTTTGATGAGAAATGGAGTTTGGGATGGTTTGGTATGGTTTTGGTTGTGTTTTACAAGAAATTGAGGAAATTGTGAAATTGGGTAAAAGTTGGTTTTTGGTGAACTTTGTCTAATCATAACTTTTGCCTCGGTTTTCAAAATTGGTTGAAATTTTTTTAGAATTAAAGTCCATGGAAAACCCTTTAAATTGATATAAAGTTTGTAAGATTTGAATTTTTTTTAGAGAAAGTTATGATCATTCAAAGATTGGTGTAAAAATCTGAAATTCTGCTAAGTTACAGAATTTTATGATTTCTGGTATGTGCGCACGCACAACCCTGAAAAAATTTTAACCTATGTGCAGGCACAGACCTGTGCGTCCGCACACGCAGGGGAAGGCTCCCTGGTTGCAGCGCTAGCACAGCTTGTGCACGCACACACCAATGAGGAATTGCAACCTGTGCGTACGCACAGCCCTGTGCGCACGCACACGTTGGGAAGGTCAGTCTGTTGGGGGCGCTAGCATAGCTTGTGCGGGTGAACAGACTTGTGAATTTTTGTACCTATGCGTACTCACACTTTTAAAAATCTTCCTGGGCGTGCGCACGCACACCACTGTGCAGACACACACATCCTGTTTCTCAAATTTAAGTTTGTTTTCAACTATTTCATTTTTCCAACAAGATTGTAAGCTTCTATAACACCATTTTGAGACTTTTGGGATTAATTTTGGGCATGAGAACATGGGAAATAACCTATGGGTTTTAGTTGATGATTATTATGAAAAATTAGCAAACGGAGGCTTAGGTTTCGGGTGTACTGAGGATGGTTTGATGGTATGTGAATGATAAATGATATATGGGTTGAAAACTGATGAACTATTGAGTTCGGAATTGAGATGTGAATTGACAGTAGTTGTGATGAGTCGAGGACTCAGAAATGGAAATGTTGATGTGACAGTGGTTGAGATGAGTCGAGGACTTAAATGTGCAATGATGCTTTATTGATATGTTGAAAATATTTTTTGAAAAACCAATGAACGTTTTAAATTGAGATTATGAGATGCTATTCGCCCGGCAGGGATGGTGGCTGGATCCCGCCTGTCGAGGTAGCGACGGCAACGTAAGGACGGTGGTTTAATCCCGCTTGCATTGAGATGTGAGGTATGTGGCAAGAGTATCCCGCTCGCATCCCTTCAGATCAATAGAGCGTGCAGGCGCAAAACCCTGGACAGTGATCCGAGCACTATATCTCGGGGGTTCCCAATGATGATTCCGAAGGGCGACATCTCCATGGAGATGTGTCGGGTTGGCAATGGAACCGACAATGTGATATCACAGCCAATAGGGCAGGCATTCATCATGTGCATCTTTTATCTATTTGTATGCTTTGCCGACTTGTAATTGTCTGCCTAATTGAATAACATGCCTATTTGTTTACTTGAATTACTTGCCTTATATGCTTCTACTTGTGTTTTACTTGTATTGTAATTAATTGTGATTTCTACTGGGATTGAGGAGGTTCGGAAGGCGGTGCCGATGGGATCACATGGAGGATCGGTTGGTGAAGGCTATGGGACAGCGGTGTTTGGTTAGAGTAGAAATCCCCTAAGATAGATTACCCGGTTTATTTATGTTAAGGTTTACATATTATGCTTATCTATTTTAGTATGCCTTAAGATTAAATTTTGTGATGGATATGAAGTCTAGGATTGCCTTTGGCGTCCCGGGGTCCTATATCCTACATCACTGGCCACTGTTACCATACTAAGAACCTCCAGTTCTCATGCCATATTTCTGTTATATTTTTCAGATGCAGGTCACAATCCACCTCGGTGAGTTGCTTGGATGGTGACAGAAGCGGAGGATCCGGATAACTTTTTGAGTCTTTTTGATTTATTTTGCTATACATCTCTCACTTTTGTGTTTTGTCTTAGCTTAGAGGCATATATTGAGAGAACAAAACTTGTATAAGCTGTTCTTACTGTCTGGTTTCCTGTATGGTCTGTATATGGCTAGCCAGCTTAAATTCCGCGAGCCGTGACTAGATTCTTATGATATTCTACTATTATATTTTGATATATCTTATCTGTATCTTGTGCTTTAAGTTAGTAGCTTTGTTATTATGTTTTGTGCTTTTTAAATCTTGTTTCTGAGCTATATCCTTCATCGGGCTTCTAGATATTATTAATTCTTTCTATATATATTATGTATGAATTTAGAATTGTCGTAATCTCTGATTAACCTTTGCTTTACGACGCGAGGTAAAGCTTAGGCTAATTAGGATGTTACACAAGAGCTTTATTTATAAGAGAGTTGGAAAAGAGAGAAAGAACAGAGATCAGAATAACAAATGCTAACTAACTTTACCAAACTGATTTTGTTATTGACTAACTCTCTTATCTCTTATCCTTTTAACATATAGCAACAAAAGATTTAGCATTTTTTAAGCAACACAACAAAAAGGTTCAATAACAAATTCAACTCAAGTCAGTTATCCAGTAACAAATTCTACTCCCAGCAAAAACCATATTTATGATAGGTTCAACATCAAATTCAACTTATAGCTAACAACAAATTTTACTTCTAGAGTTCTGGCAACAAATTCAGCTATGATAACTATTATAACTTTTGGGCAGCAACAAAAAACAAGAAAATTGAAACAGAAAGAACATGGAGAACTCACTAACAAATTCAAGGTTCATGATAATCAGTAACAAATTTCAGCAACACATTCAACTTTCAACAACAAATTATTTTGGCAACAAAATCAAAGTGCAGGGGGAACTCACCAAATCGGGTTGCACGAAGGAATCTGACGGCGAAGGAAAAGCTGATGGCGAGGGAGAAGCTGACGGCAAGGCTCAAAGCAAGAAGACAACAACGAAGACCAGCCCACCGGGATCTTTTGCCTCTGTTACCGGCGACGAAGAGCGCAGGGAAGGGAGAGATCAAGACTAGGTGCAAGACAGAGACCGTGAGAAGCAAGAAGATGAGCACCACCACCACCCGAGGGACCAGATGCGGTTCCGTCTGCTTCTGCCGCTAGCGAAGCGAACGCAGGGGCACGGGACCGCGACGACGACCAAAGTGAGTGGACGAGGAGAGAGACTGAGAGAGCGACGAGGTGAGGCGGTGAGAGACTGAGAGTGACGACTGTCGAGGTGAGGGGAGAGACGAGAGATGGACTACTGAGTACTAAGTTCCGACTGCCGAGCTAGAGATGGAGAGAGCACAGAGACTGGCTGGGTTCGGGGGGGTTCTACTCAGACTCTCGGAGTCAAGAGTCTCAGATTTGGCATTTGGGCATAGGGTTTCGTCGAAAGGGAAAGGGGAGGAGGGGGGTTATGAAATGAGGCCGTTTCAGGTATTAGGAAGAAAAAAAAATAAAAATGACTCGGACCAGGTTAAATTAACCGGCCAGGTCACCGGGTTTCACAAAAACCCGTCAGGTCGAACCGGATTCGACCGAGTCTGTTACACAACTGGTTCAATGAGTAATTCGGTCTGGTCAGATAATCGGATGTTTTCAGTCGAACCGGCCGGGTCGAGGCGGGTTTGATAACTATGAAAGGAAGATAGGTCTAATATTTGAAAAACAAATTAACCTTCTTCATTTTTTTATAGGAAAAAATCATTAGAAATGATCTCGTAAAGGGATTTTTTTAAATAAATAAAAAATATTTTATTTACTTAAATATACTATTTGTATCATTTTTACGAAAATTCATTTTATTTCTCACCTCGTTTATACCGTAAACAAAATAAGAGACGATGCGGCCTATATATAAAATTCGTTTACAGCGTCCCTTGGAAGTTATTTCATCCATTTCTTCTACTTCTACCCTTTTCCTAATCATATTATCGAATTATTCAACTATTATAAAGTGCAAAAATGCACGTGATGGGAACATCAACCCACTGAACGCAACATGGCACATCGCTAGGGCCACCGACTTCAAGGTTAGTCTTGTTTTTTTTTTTTTTGTTTAATTACTCTGCACTGAATTTTCAATTAGTTCCCTATATTTTTTTTTCTTTTCGATTGAGTTCCTATACCATATCAGGTTTTGTAATTAAGTCCATACTGTAATAAAAATGCTGAAATTAACAGAATATTCCGTTAAGTAAAATGAATATGCCTAACACTTGACTGAATATTCTATATAGTTTAACAGAATACTTCGTTAATTTCAACGTTTTTATCACGGTAAGGACTTAATAACAAAATTTGATATGGTATAGGAACCTAATTGAAAAGAAAAAAAAAGTATAGGGATCTAATTGAAAATTCGATGAAACTATAGGGACCGATAGAGTAATTAAACCTTTTTTTTATGTTTATGTTAGAGCATGTATGTATAGCCATAGTTAGGGTGCTTTTATAGAACTAGTATATAATATATGTTAGGAGGATGAATGCATTGTTAGCAAGGGTTAACTGATATAGTATGATTTTAGGTATTAGTAAAATCAATTTGTTATGTAAATGTTAATTTATTTTTTTATTTAAATAAAATATTAAGTAGATATTTATTAATTAGTTATTAATTATTTAAGTAAGTGTCTTTACTTAAATTAATATATTAACTCAATGTTTATTAATTTAGTGATTAATTATTTAAGTAAATATTTTTATTTAAATTAATTTATTAAGTAGATGTTTATTAATTTAGTTATTAATTATTTAAGTAAATGTTGTTATTTAAATTAATATATTAATTTGATGTTTATTATTTTAGTTATTAATTATTTAAGTAAATGTCTTTATTTAAATTAATATTTTAACTCGATGTTTATTAATTTAGTTAATAATTATTTAAGTAAATGTTTTTATTTAAATTAATTGATTAACTAGATGTTTACTAATTTATTTATAAGTTAAACTATTATGTTAATGTTTATATGTTTATTAATTTTGTTAACTTTGACAACATTATAGTTTTATAGATTTTTTTATCAGGTTTTTTTTAATCAAAGGTCTCGCTTGCTTCTCCAAGGCGAGTGACTCACACACTTGCACCACCGGACGCCATTATCCCCTACTTGAGGGAGGTTGGTTTCGGCGACAGGGTGGCACTCAGGGACTTCGTGTTTGACAACTCCCTAATCAAGGTATTCATGGAGCGATGATGTCATGAGACCCACACTTTCCACCTGCCATAGGGTGAGTACACTATCACCCTATAGGATGTTGCGTACTACCTTGAGTTACGTGCGCATGGAGAGCCAGTGGGTGGGTGCTTTCGAGATTTCTAGACATGGTATGGGACTGAGACCTGGGAGTTAGTGGAGTGGCTACTTTGTGTCAGGCCTCCTGTAGTTCAGCAGCAGGGTGCAAAGAGGAAGGAGTCTTTGTTCCTCAAGTTGACATGGCTTCGGGAGCGATTCCGGAAAATGCCCAATACCCATGATCCAGACACCCTCCGACAGTACATGAGGTGTTACATACTGCTGTTGATTGGGGTTACCTGATGACTGACAAGTCAAACAATCAGGTCCATCTCCGGTGGCCGCTACTACTTGAGGACTTTCAAAGGTGTCGTACTCGATCTTGGGGATCAGCGGTGCTTGCATGGACGTATCATTCCTTATGCAGTGCAGCACATCGAGCCACCATAGACATCGTAGGATGCACTCTGCTGCTAGTCTCTTGGATATACCAGAGATTTCTCCAGTGGTGTTCACTTGAGCGATAGGTTTATATGTACCCCATGGCTACAAGGTACCTACTACTTATGGTTTTCCTCTTCTTAGTTTACGTAATTCAATATGATGTTCGATAAATTGAAGTGTTGTTATTCTTGCAAATGTCCACAGGTTGATAGGTATGGCGTAACAAAGTAGGAACCAGCACGAGCAGAGAGTCTTCCGATGGTGTTGGGCATTGGATTAGTTACAGTTAGATGATGTAAGTGAGATTCTTTTATTCATTTACATTTGCATGAATTACTTATGCTGTTTTAGTACCTATTACTTAAGTGCTCGTCCTACTCATAAGGTGAAGAGGAAAAAGTTTGATTCCAAAAAGTCATTGGAGATTCTTTCGAAGGAAGAGTTAGATGTGGGAATTAGAGGCAGAACTTCCTTTAAGAGCATCCTGGTGATGTGAGGCTGTTGAAGAAGGTGGGAAAATAGGCTATTGGGAAGTATATGCAAGTATATATATGTATTAGAGTATTGACTTGTATACTAATGCTTGTTTTTCATTTTATTTGGTATGATCATTTGTATGTTTACAAGTAGTTGCTTCGAGGTTATTATGTATAGGTCGGACAACAGAGTTGGTAGGGACCAAGGAAAAAGATGTTGTTGAAAGGGTAGCGAATCTGGAGAAATCTTTGAAGGAAAGAGATTATGTGATTATTGATGTTACTGCTAAGATGAAAAGCAAAGAGGAAGAGGTGATGAAGCTGCAAGATCAAATTCAACTGTTGCAAAGCCAAATGAAGGATTCTGATAATGAGAAGGAGAAAATGACTACCCAAATTCATGAGTTGGAGAATGAAGTGTTAGAAATGTTTGCCGTAGGTTTTGATCGAGCAGTGAGCCAGGTGGTGGTTTTTTCGCTGGAGTTTGATGTTGGTAACCTTGACGTTACCAAAATTGTTGTAAATGGTAAGCTCGTTGATGATGAAACAGGTGAGATTGAGGAAGAGAACATAGCTACCAGTGAAAAAGATGTTTACTACTTGATTGCATTGACTTGTTCCTTGTTTTGGAAACTTTGTTTTGAACTTTGTTTAAATTATATGCCGACCTTTGATGTCGGTTTTATTTTGAATTGTTTGGATTTTTGGCTGACCTTTGATGTCGATTTTATTTTGTATAAATAGTTGTTTGGATAGTTTGAACAATTTGGTGTTTATTTGCGATTAATGATGACTTGCTAGATTCCAACATTTGTATGTTGGTTTGTATGAATAAGGTAGTTTATAGTATTTGATCGATTGATAAAACCTTCTATTGTGGAAGGTGCGGGGTGATCGATCTCGCTAAAACCTGTCTGAGTAAAACCCAATGCGAAAAAAAATCTCATGATCAGGAAAAAGAGTAACTCTCTACCCTGTCTTTTACAAAGTATTAGCTATAGTACAAACCTAATGATGATATGTTCCAAGTGTTGGGCAGTTCAGTTTCAGCCAATGTTTGCAGAGAATATGCTCATTTTCCATGCACTTTTGACACTCTAAAAGGGCCTTCCTAAGCTGCTATGAGTTTCCCATGTCCTGGGCGCTTCCGAACATCTTCAATTTTTCTAAGTTCCAAATCTCCTTGTTGTAATACTCTTGGACTCACTTTCTTGTTGTATTTTTGTTGTATTGTGATTTGCATAGATTGTTGTCTAAGTCTGGCGAGGTTACATTCTTCATCTAATATGTCGAGCTCGGCTAATCTTATCTCTGTTAGTTGCATCGTCCAATAGGTCGGTTCGGAGTGAGCCTTGGGAGATTTCTACTGGTAGCTGATAAACCACTATTTTATGGTTTATCTTGTACTCAATTGAGTGGTTTTTATCAACTCTTTACCCACTTATTCATACTATTTGCATGGTTTTACAATTCCTTCCCATAATTTGTGCTATGATTGAAAACATGCTTCTTTGGCCTTATATTTGCTAATATTAATCCTCTCTTATCACCATTAGATGCCTTGATATGTGTGTTAAGTGATTTCAGAGATTACAGGGCAGGAATAGCTCAAAGGATGGAAAGAAAGCATGCAAAAGTGGAAGGAATACAAGAAGCTGAAGGAACTGCAAAGCTGTCAGCCTGACCCTCTCGCACTAAAATGGCTATAACTTGAGCTACAAAGGTCCAAACGATGCGGTTCCAGTTGCGTTGAAAAGCTAACGTCCGGAGCTTCGATTTGATATATAATATGCCATAGTTTCCCTGACGCTAGGCGACGCGACCGCGTGCTCCATGCGGACACGTTGCAGTGACGAAAAATCAGCGTGTTTGAATTCGCAACCAGCAAATTCTGGGCTGTTTCCGACCCAGAAAACACAAATTAGAGGCTATAAAGTGGGGGAATGCATCCATTCATAAAAAAAGCTTTCACATTCACAATTTTAGGAGTAGATGTAGTTTTTAGAGAGAGAGGTTCTCTCCTCTCTCTTAGGATTAGGATTTAGGATTTCTCTTAGTTTTAGGAGTGCCTCTCAATCCCAGGTTCAATGTTCTTTTACTTTATCTTTATCTCTTACTTTCAGATACTTTAATGCTTATATTAGTTATGTTGCTTATTTGGCTTATGCTACATTCATGTTATGATTTTCTTAATTAATATTATTTGAGGTATTTTCAGATTTAATTTTGCTTTGCTTTATTTATAAATGTTTTTAATTTAATTTAGATATTTTCTCTTTTGGCTTTGGTTAAATAATTGGTGACTCTTGAGTTATCAAACTCATTGTTGATTAAAAATTAGAATTCTTCAAGAATTAATTTAAGTTGCAATAACTCTAACTTTTCCCAAGGAAAGACTAGGATCTGAGGAATAAAAATTAATTCATCCACTTAACTTACCTTCATAGTTAGAGGTTAACAAAGTGGGAGAAAAATCCAATTATGATTACAATTGATAAGGATAGCCAGGATAGGACTTTCAGTTCTTCATACCTTGCCAAGAGATTTTACTATTGTTAATTTATTTTACTTGTCATTTAAATATACCTGTGCCCATTGCCCAAACTCCAAAACCCCCCAATTTACAAGACTCATAACCAATAATAAGAACATACCTCCCTGCAATCCCTTGAGAAGACGACCCGAGGTTTAAATACTCGGTTATCAATTTTAAGGGGTTTGTTACTTGTGACAACCAAAACGTTTGTAAGAAAGGTTGATTGCTTGGTTTAGTAACTATACTTGCAACGAGTATTTATTATAACTTCTAAACCATCAATCTTTAGTCGCTTCAGTAGCATAGATTTCGCTCCGTAAACTAGTCGGAATGGTGCTTCTTTTGTTGAGGATTACAGTCTGGTATTGTAACTCCATAAGATTTCAGGAATAAGTTCAGCACATCGTCTTTTATCCTCTGTTAATTTCTTCCTTAAAGCCTGCAAAATGATTTTGTTAGCTGCCTCTGCGAGCCCGTTGATTTGTGGATGATCTATAGACGAAAAATGGTGCTTAATGTTAACATTCGCTAGAAAAGATGCGATTTTCTTATCGGTGAATTACTGACCATTGTCAGTAATGATTCCTTTGGGTAATCCATATCTACATATTAGAAATTTTCAAATAAAAGAGCGTACCTTGTCTGAGGTTATTTTGGCAAGTGATTGCGCTTCTATCTACTTTATAAAGTAATCTATAGCTACTAGTTAGAATTTTACCTGGCCGGTTGATATCGGAAAAGATCCGAGGATATCAAGCCTCCATTTATGAAAAGGCCAGCCAATTTCGGTGGTATGTAAAAATCCCGCAAAATTAGCGAGTAATTAACCAATAAATTAATTTTTAATAAAAAAAATTAGAAATGTGAAATTTTTTTAGTAAATAAGGATAGAACTAATTAAAACAAGAATTTTGACACTAATTTTAAAGAATTTGGCCCAAAATTGGGCCGAACAGGCCGAACCTGTCGAACCGGTCCCAAACCGGGCCCGTGGGCCCAACCCACTCTCTTAAACAAATGAGCTCAGCTCATTTGTCTTCTCTATTTGTATGTAAAGCGCAAAACTCAGCCAAGAAGGGGAGAAAGAGCTCTCTTAAGAACATAACCCTTAGTTCCATTTCAATCCTCCGTAACTTTCAATCCGGAGCTCTTATTGACGAGCCATTTGCGGCCACGTGTTTGTCTTGGAGTCTTCTTCAATTCTATTTGAACAAAGTGATAAGTCTCTCTCCAATTCGTGCCCAGTTCTCTTTGCCCCATTTTTACACGAAATTTATTTGGGTTTTGAGTGATTTTGATGATTTTGGTGGTTTAGGTGCAATCTAACATTGGATAATTGTTGGATTATACTCCAATCATTAATGGGTAAGGTAAAAAAACTCTAAACCCTTGTGATTTTTCCAATTTTATATACCCTTGTGCTAATTTAGTGAATTGTATGAATTAGATTGAAATTATGTTAAATTGGAGTTTGAATTGGTGAATTGGAGCTCTTGGAACAAACCTTTGGTGGCTGGAATTGTCGGAGTTAATTGGGAATCTTGAAGCTTAAACTTTGGTGTTTTTGGAACTTAGGGAGAAACTGGCCAATGTATAGTTTAGGTTTTTCGCATTTAATATATAATGTCTTGTGAATACTTAGGCTAGATGACTATAAGATAGGGTGGAAAGATTAAGCGTGTTAAATGCTTAGTGCTTGTAATAGTAAATGATAATATGGTTTGAGCATGTGATGGTGTTTAATTGATTATATTGGAAATGGAATGATGAATTAGGGTATGGTAATGATAGATGAAATGGTGATCATGAAGGTGTATATATATGATTGTATGTTGATGATTGTTGGCAAATTTGTGAAGTTTAAGTATAGGGTTTACGAAACTCCTCGTACGCGACCAGGCGATTCTGCCTAGTTTGCATGCGTACGCGAGATGAGGCATGCGTACGCGTCTTGGTCTAAATGCGTACCCACACGTACGCGTGTCTCCTGTTTCAGCAAAAATAAATTTTGTGTTTTAAAGCTCAAATTCAAACCTCTAAACTTCTATTTTCATTCCTTTGGCCTCAGATTTTGTTAGTAAGCTTAGTAGTAGGATAAAGCTAGAAAATGGTGATAACTTGGAGATGAAGAAAGATTTTTTTAAAAAGGTAATATGTGGTTAGAGAAAATGGTATTTGATTGATAAAGATGATGAAAGTGGTATACGAGACAATTAAGAGAGTAAAATAACATTGAGAATGATATGTGAGACAATTGCTGATGTTAATTAATTGAGAATGATGAGATGAGCTATGACTCATTGTTAAGAATGAAAATGATATATATGAGATATGATTGAATTATAATTGAGACATTCATTAACCCCTCTGTACGTAAGATGTGACCAGGCACTCTAACTCCCCGGGTTCCCCCATGGTATATATATATATATAATTGTGAGCTTGGGGTGTTGTCTCCCCCATGTCAGCTTGGGATCCGTCCCATGGTTAATTATTGAGCTTGGCGTTGTGTGTACAGAGGGATTTAACCTCATGTTGTATTTTTGTAATTGCTGGAAGACTTCTGAAAGGTCAGCTTGGTGGGCTTCTTCGGATTTTGATTTTACTACCATGTCATCAACCTATACTTCCATGTTCCGACCAATTTGATCTCGAAATACTTTGTCCATCAGCCTCTGGTATGTTGCACCTGCATTTTTAAGTCCAAAAGGCATTACTTTATAACAAAAATTACCTTGATCAGTTATGAATACTGTTTTGTCTTGATCTTTTAGGTGCATCTAAATTTGGTTGTAGCTAGAATAGGTGTCCATGAAACTTAGAATTTGAAAGCCATAGGTGTTATCCACCAAATTGTTAATGCTTGGCAATAGGTATAAATCTTTGGGGCAGACCTTGTTGAGATCTGTTAAATCTATGCACACGCACGACTTTCCCAAGTTTTTCTTTACCAAGACCACATTCGCCAACCATGATGTGAATTTAATTTCACGTATGAATCCTACATCGAGCAATGTCTAGGTTTCTATTGTGGCGGCATGTTTTCGCTCACTCCTGAGGTTTTGTTTTTTTTTTTTTTTTTTGCCAAATTAGTCAAATATTTGGGTTTATGGCGAGTTTGTGGCATATAAGGTTTGGATTAATTCCGGGCATATCCATGGGTGTCCATACAAAGAGGTCAGCATTGGATTGAAGAAATTTGGTAAGATTTTGTGTGTCACCTGCAGAGAAAATGGAACTAATGTTAGTATATTAGCAACTGTTTTCTATAAGTTGTACCTTTTGAAGTTCATCCATCGGTATTGGTCGGCTGGCATAGTTATCTCAGGGATCGAGTTTAGCTAGTTTTGAAATATCATCTTCTTGTATACGGAGTTGACCTGTTGAATTGGTTCGGCCAGTTGTGATCTTAGTTTCAAACCTGCTTTGTAACATTGTCTTGCATCCTTATGGTCGGCAAGAATAGTTGTAATGACGTCGTCTTCCACATGAAGCTTCATGCACAAATGCATTGTTGATACAATTGCCCCAAAAGAATTTAGGGATGGTTGTCCCAAAATGATAATATAAGGGCTTATATAGTCAACTACTAAGAATTGAATATCTAAGGCTTTTGAGCACGGATGCTCCCCTAGGGTCGTTCTCAACCAAACATAACCTGTCACGGGAACTCTTTCCCCAGAGAACCTTACCGATTCTCCGGTTGATGATTGCAAAGTTTTATCACTGAGTTGCATTTTTTTGAAGGTGGAGTAGAACAATACGCCAACACTTCTCCCCGAATCGATTAAGACTTTCCTTACCATTAAATCTCCAATGTTTATAGAGATTACATTGGGTTTGTCAAGGTTTGGACATTGTGATTGCAAGTTCGAAGCACTGAAAGTGATATTACTGGTGAGGGGCATTGGTGATTATCCTGACGAAGATCCTTCCATGGTTAACATTGCTCGATAGCTCTGTTTTCTAGCCAAGCTGGTGATGCCACCTCCTGCGAAGCCTCCTAAAATGTAGTTGATGATTCCCTGCAGTGTAGGAAGTTGGGGTTGAGCATCCCATTTTCCTTTATCTTTAGATGTCGAGTTTGAGTTTTTGGTCATTGTTGTATTTTTTTGGATTCGACCATTAACGTATTTGTCCAGCCATCCTTGCCGTGCTAGCCATTCTAGTATGTCTTTTTCTACTACACATTCGTCGGTCATGTGGTCGAACTTCTGGTGAAACGCGCAGTGCTTTGCCTTGTCCACATACTTCTGATCTTGATAAGTTCTTGCTTTGTTAGGTGGCTTTATGATCTTAGCATGGAGGATTTCTTTGATTATATATTCTCTTTTAGTGTTGAATTGTGTATATGAGTCGAACTTTGGTGTCAGCTTGAATGGTTGTTTGTTCTCCCATGTTTGGTTTGATCTTCCGTGTTTATCATCGTCTCGTCAGGGCGTTTGTTTTTCAGCCCTTCTGGCTTCTCTGAGTTCCTTGATCTCTATCTACCCTGCTGCTTTATCTCTAAATTCAGTGAGTGTTTTGGGTTTGGTAACAACAATTGTCTCCTGGAATTTTCTTGGGTGGAGACTGCTTTTTTAAGGCATGCAAGTATACTTCAGGACTAAGATTGGAAATCTTTATTGCAACCTCAGTGAACCTCGTCATGTAATCTTTTAGGCTTTCGTACTGGCCTTTCTTGATGGTGCTAAGGTATTCAAAGTCATGGACATATATTTTTTAGGCTTCAAAATGGTTGATGAATAGGTTGGCAAATTCTTCGAAACTGGAAATTAAACATGCAGGCAAACCAGAAAACCAAAGTAAAGTAGCTCCATCCAAGAAGGTTGGAAAAGAACGACATAAAATCGGATCAGAAGCACCATTCAGAAAAATCATTAACTCAAATTTGGTGACGTGTATCATAGGGTCACCCATCCCTTCATATGGTTTCAAGGCAGTCGGGAGTGTGAAATTCTTTGGCATTTGAAAATTCATTATTTCTTTCGATAAAGGATTCGTCCTCCTTTTGCTGGTTTTTGGAAGAGTGGCTTCCATTGCCTTATTTGTCTCAGAATGATGCTCGTCTTCAAGACTTTCCTTATCGGCATTCTTTTTCTCTCCATCCTCTTTGCTTCCGTTAGTCCTACTAGCGAAAAGGTCGACCATCTTTTTCACTTCTGCTTGGAAGGCGGTATTCATGGCCACCAATTCGGTGTGAGTCGGGGTAGGAGGGGGAGTGCCATCATCAACCATGATCGAGGTCATACAAGAAAAAGAAAAGCAAAAAGAAAATGTATGGTGACTTTATTGTCGGTCCCACAGTAGGCGCCAAATATTTCGTCAAGGGTACACAATCTGAGGTATAACCCGTTGCTACTATTCAACGATGTTTTCTTTGTCTCCTAGATAGCTGCAACGAGAACTCTTCGGATCTTGGGCCTGAGTATAAAACCTGCAAAAGAGATTTCGATGCTCAAGTTAACAAAATATTTTTCAAGAGTTAAAACAAATAAGACTATGAGTTCTTGATATTTTTCTTGTGTCGAATAGTCTTGTTTGTGCTCGTGTTTAAAGTTGTTTAGTGTAAGCAACTACTTGTTTTATTTCGGAGATTATATGCAAATTCTGGAGAGGTGGCAGTCCATGTCCTTGGTCAAATATTGTTTAAATCATTTGAATGCATTCCGAGGTATAACTGCTTTTTTCCCCGATATAAGAGGTAAGGATCAGGTTAAATTTCACCTTCTATAATTTCAACACTGTTAAGGCGTTCACATAACATTGTGCCACTATAATTTGAAGGTGAAATTTATGGTATAGAATGCAATTATTTTCTACACATATAAAACTTACGTGAAAACTCTTAAAAATAAACACCTGTTGTATTGCACTATGTGTCTAACCAGGTGTTGCAGTCTCTTAATTAATCAATAAGATAGTTTGAAGTGATTGTTTTTTTTTTTAATTGAGATTAATTTTTAAACGAAAGTGTTAATTAGGTGGGATAATGTTTTTGTACTAGGCCAATAATTAAAAATTGGACAATACTTGAATTTGGGCCAAAATAATCATTTTAAGTCCTTTAATATATGGTATAACTCTTTTAGATTTTTTAACATAAATAAATTAACAAAAACAAAATAAATAAATAAATTAACAGAGCATTATTTCCAAAAACAATGAAAATCAAATCAAATACCAACATACAATTTCTTTTTTTCTTGTTGGTTTAGGAGAAACATAAGCTTGGCCACACCGATTTTGGTACAAATTTGAGAAAATCATTCCAATTTAAATGAATAGAATGAACATAATTTTACTTCATTATATTTTAACCCTTATAATTATTATGCTTACACACCAAATTTGTGCGTAGTTGTTTTATATGAAAACCAAATATTGAAATATTTTATTCTAGTTTTTAAATGAATATTTTCTAGCACACGATTTTATTTTTCTTAAAAAATAAATATTTTTTAAATAATATTTAAAAATCTAAATAATTATAACATATATAGTTTACAATATAAGAGGAAAAGTCCCAACAAAAGTAAATTTTATCCAGAGATAAAGCCAAAACGTGATCCATTTTCTAAAATAAGATTTTTATTTTTTTAATATTTTATTTTATTTTGTCTTTGACTAAAATAACCAAAAGTGCCTATTGGTATTTTTTTTCTTTCGTTGATCATGAACAAATAATTAATCAATTAGAGAGATGAAGAACAAGGACTTATTTTAGTCCAAATTCAAATATGGTCCGATTTTTATTGGCCCGTTATAAAAAAAAAAATGACCCACCTACTTAAGGCTCATTTTTTAAAATATGAATGTTATATGTATGTTGTGTTTGGATATGGATATGGATATAGATATGGACTTTATTATACATTGGTGACCTTTTTTAAATTAACAGAATAAAAATTGAACCGGTAATTTTTTTGTTGTTGAAGTTTGATATAAATCGAATAGTCTGATTTGTTTGAAGGGAAAAAAATTTTAAAATTCTGAAGTATTATAATCGGTAGGTCCGATTTCAGTGTTTTTACTTTTTATTTTTAATTTCGAGATGCACCAAATTGGACCATCTAATTTGTATGGTTCAATAAATTTTAAATGCTTAAATATAAATCAAGTCATCCGATTTGTACCCTTATATATATACCCATCCTACCCTCAGTTGGAAGAACTCCCTCTTCTTCTTTTTCATCGCTCTTTACCTCTTTAGAACTCTCCTCCTCTCATTATACTCTCCTCCTTTGCTTCAAAAAAGTTATAGTGAGTTTGAATATTTTCAATTTGAGTTAAAACAGATAAGATGGATGCTAGAGTTTTGTTGAAAGTATATTATCATAGTTAAATTTTGTTACAAACATACGAAGGAGTGAAATTTGTATGTAAAAATCCATTGGATATTGTCATATTGTTATTCCATTCACACTCTCATTTGAAAAACTAAAAGGTGTGACTTGTAAGAAGATAGATTCTCAAATATTAAGGAGAGTGTCATGTATTTTGCACAAGTATCCTATATCAGTATTTGGTGGATTCATTCAATTTCAAATCAAATATGTGACTAATGAAACGAACATGAAAGACATGGTTTTAATGTATATTGAAACTTGCTCTCAGATGTCGTTCATTGAGTTGTATGTTGCATTCGAACAATCTGAAGTTGACCGACATATCGAATGGGAAGATTACAATAGTGATAGCGAGAAAGAGTTTGAAAGTGACTATGAGGTCGTTGATCGAAATGGATACAGAGGTCAAGGTTGGCACTATGGAAGCAAATGTCGTAGAGGTGGCAAATGCATTAACAAACCAGCATCCATTTGAGGAGCCATCTTTTATGCGCACGTTGGATTTGGAGGTTATGCATGCACTGGAATTTCCTGAGTATATAAATGCAGGTATGTAATTTAAATATTTGTATAAGAGATTACAATTTTGTAATTTTTTATATTGTCAATCAATTAATTACTTATGTGATATGTGGAAATATAATTAATTAGTATTTGTTTATGTATTTATTTGGTTAAATTTAAGATAATAACCTTACTAGGTTTGAATAATTTTTTGGTTAAATTTAAAGTATTTACTTGATTAGGAATATATTAATTTATTAAATATTTATTTATAATGTATAATTTTAATATAAATTCATAAATATTTATTTCATGGGGACATTGTAGTAGAACTTCCTGTTGTGGCGGATGGTAAATTGTCATGGGAATAGAATTTAGTTATAGGAAAATTGTCATTATGGCGATGAAAGATTATACCATCAGCAGAGGTGTAGATTATTGGGTGTATGAGTCAGAATCGATGTCATTTTATTCCAAATGTACCAGTACGTCTCAGGCTGTAATTGGCTGATTAGGGTTAGCATGATCCGCAAAAAGTATTGTTGGATTATAAGGAGATAGAATGGTAGTCACACTTGTACCAAATCCACAATTTTTCAAGACCATTCGAAGCTGGATTCCAACACAATTGTAGTAGCAATAAAGCCGTTGGTAGATGTTAGCCCCTCTATAAAAGTGAAATCGGTTATTACGGAAGTACAATCAAAGTTTAATTACACCATCAGTTATCGCAAAGTATGGTTAGCAAAGCGAAAGTCAATGGAAAAAAAATTTCAGAAGTTGAAAAGCATCGTACGAAATTTTGCCCATATGGTTTGAGACCATGTGTCACAAGGAGTCATCAATAGTTGTCCATTTTAAAACTATGCCTGCATATCAGGACAATGACTTGGTAATTGATATTCGGGTATTACATCGAGTCTTCTGGAGTTATTACCCTTGCATAAAGTATCCAGACATTGCAAACCAATTATCTAGGTAGATGGAAATCACTTGTATGAAAAATATAAGGGTGTATTTGGTTTGCGTTTTCATTTTCTATTTTTATTTTCAGTGTTTTCTATTTTCTAGATTTTGTGAAGAAAAAAGTGAAAACAGGAGGTGAAAATAGAAAACAGAATTTTATTATTTTTACTGTTTTCACTTTTTCCTTCACAAGATTAAGAAAACAGAAAATATTGAAAATAAAAACAGAAAATAAAAATGCAAACCAAAAGCATCCTAAGGGTCATCGTTGTGGGATTCCTTACCAGCATCCTCATCCTCATCATCATCATCCGGGGAGTTTACTAGGTAGTCATCAATCTCAAGTTCAACCCCTTAGTGCTTTCTTCAATTAGACCCATTGAAACACGACATGGATTCTCGTTGTGTATAATTCCTCGACCCCCATCACTCCTACTCAAGTCACCAGATAGTCTCCTTCCAGAATTTTTTTGAAGTGCGGCATCGATGTCTCGAATCCAAGAAATACCTACTCGAAGTCATACCAGGCTGATGACTAGATTGTGATGGGCCTGGATCTGAAGCCTTGAACCCATGCAGCTGGCAAAATAAAGCTTCATCTCCTGTGTCAAATTGTGGAACACTCTAATACTGTTGATGTAATGGGTATGACGGGGTAAATAGTGTGTGAGGAATATATGGGATCGAAGAATGCTGTGGCTCTTGGCTCAGTGTAGCATGTGGTTGTTGTTGTGGCTATGGTAGTGGCGGTGACTATGGCTGTTGCTCTTGATTCTCATGATCACCCACAAGATTGTCCTCTTAGTTCTCTTGCACCACAAGATTCAATAAGTTCAAGCGGTTGCCATATTTTGCACGGTGTCAATACATGTAAATCTAAAAAGGATGTTGTAATTGCACGGGAAGTTCAGCAACAACGTGACTATACCTTTTTGTTTATTTCATCACCCAAAATAAATGAGTGGTGGTCCGTGGTGGACTAGTCAGGACTTTTCTGTGTGCTTTGTCTAAATTTCGTTCCTAATAAAAAACTCCTTAGATGAAATTAAACTATCTCCTAAATTTATCGATTGCATGTCACTTAATGTATTTCAATAATATCAGTGACACCGTAACGCACTACACAACTGAGTGCTAACATATGTTTGCAAAAATCACATCTAGTTCAATGCGATCAACACATAAACCTCCTACACAATTTTAATAATATTAATATTATATTCTATTATATTCTATTCACATACATACATAAACAATAACATAATAACACAAGGCTAAAACAATTTATATTATTACAATAATTAACGACTTAAAATAACTAACTAATGACATATTAAAAAATTTTGAGCAGTATCTTATTTTCAAAAATTCTAATATCATTATTATTAATAAATATTTTATTAAATTGTTTATTAATTTTTTATTAAATTATTCATTAAGTTATTCCTTAAATAATTATTTATTTATTAATAACTTACTAATAATAATAAATAATTTATTAAAATAATACTAAATTTAGTGTTAATAAATTAATTAATTAACTACCATACATACGTACGTACGGCTAACCTACAAAGTACTCAACTAACACTATTAAAAAATTTGAAAACTTAACTACAATGAATATATTAATTAAATATCTTCTAACAATAACTAATTAAATATTAAAATTTTAAAAATATAATATTTAAAGCATGTTAAATCTATTTTACAGAAACTCCACAATAATAATTTAACTTCTAATAATAATTAATAAAACTTAAATATATCTAAAATATAATTCTAATATTTATTATTAAATAACCTAACAATATATTTTCTAATAACCTACCACAGCAATATTAACATCATTATTAACTAAAATATTCATTAACTAAATCCAACAATACATTTCTAACTACCAGAACAACTATCATTTAATCAACATTAACAATATTAATCTCCAACATTATTACTAATATTTTTGTTAAATTAAAAAATAAAAACAATAACCTACATAATTAGAATGGGCTGAGATAATTAATAAAGTGAAGTTTAAGATGATCTACATTTTTAGTTTTTTGTTTTCTTGACATTGTGTTGTTCTATAGAAGATTGAAGGAGGTGGATGAAAAAGAGAGTAGAAGAAATGGGAGTTGGGGTTCTAAAGCAGAGAGAGACTTGATAGAGAGAGAGCTCGAAGACAGTGAGTTGTGAGAGAGAGAGAGAGCGCATGCTGGGGTTACGGAGGGACTTGCATGTGCGACACGTGGATGATTGGATGGCATAACATAAATTGGACAATTTGATTTGTGTACCTATATCGAATCGTCCAATTATTGTACCCACAACTCGAATCGTCTGATTACTATTTCTCTGACATCACAACGGCGTAAAGCACCAAACTCTCCAATAATAGCGTGATACACCATTATAAACCCCATTTCAAAATTAAAACGTTCCTACTTAACACTTTCATTCAAAAATTAATCTCAGTTAATATAGAGAGACAAATTTCTGCAAACTGTCCTATTGAATAACAAAAAAACTGTAACACCTGGTTAAACACAAAACACAAAGTGTAATACTATCAGTGTCTCTTTCTAAAAGTTTCCACATAAGTTTTATATATATTGGAAAAAACATAACATCTTACGTTAGAGACTTCGCCTAATTTGAAAACTATAACATTGTGCCACTAATTTGTAAACTATCTTATTGAAACTAGAATTTTTCATTTGACAAATAGTGATTTACTTAATATTTTAGAAAAACTGCTTTATATTTGGATAGATAATTATTTAAATATACAATTAAATTCATTTCTAACCTCTTTCATTTATGTGATTTTTAAGTTATCTATTATTAACTTGCAAATGAATGTACATGCCATTGGCTCATTGCACTCGTTACCTTCTATCAAGAGTTTAAGACTAATATTTTCTACATTTTGCATGGTTAGCAACCAAATATATATCATAAAAAACAAATTAAAGTGATAATTAGATCTGTGAGGATTTTAACTTTGAACTAATTAATCTCTAAAAAAAAGAGCAATTAAGTCTTCTACAATAATAAACGATAGATATGTTATATCTTTTTATAAATTTATTTTGTAAAACTTAAAGGCAACATTTATTTGTTAACTATATAATGTGTTTGTTTATGAAAGATCATTTGGAATAGAGTAAAACTTTACTTTTTTTATTAAAATTCGTGATAAACAAAAAACTAATGAAAATTATATAAAAATTCAAAAAATAATAAATATTTCAATGTCTAAAACATCATTCTCATGCTCACGAGATAGCAACAAAATACGTCACTATAGATAACAAAACATATAGATAACAAAACATATGATCAATTTCGTATCCTTTCGCACTCTTTATTGACAAAAAGACAAAACATATCCACCATTTCCCATCACGGAGAACCTAATTAGTACTTTTTTCTTTTTCAGAAATTAATTAGTCTGAAATCGAAATCTTTGAAGAGCCAATCTACTTTAAAAAACCAAAGCCCCACTTTGTCCGATACTGAATGTTGAAGAATTGTATTGGGTGGTCGCTACAAAAGTAATTTCGGTTAACATGTGAAACTGAAATTGCTGCTTCTCTAAAAAAAAAAAAAAAAAAGAAGTCCATTATCACGAAAACGCAGATGCATAAACCGAAAATATAATCACAGGGAACCCAATAAAGAGACAGAACGCTGAAATAACATTTTGAGCATATACTATATCTAGACAATAGCCCTTGTGATGATAAATATCAGAGTTGAAAACGCCCTTTTGAGTTTTGAGCACAAAGTAACACTTGAGCTGGAAAGCCTCAGAACATGTAACTGTATGGAACAGTCTTCTCCAAGGTCCAAGGATGCTTGGGGCAAATCATTGAAAATATTAGCAGAGTCATTTGGCTATCATGTCATTATCTCAGACCGATATTACTCAATAAACTTAATATTACACGACAGAGAAGGCAGAAAGACAGTGGTCGTGGAGAGTGGAAAGTGCCACATGACATGAGTTGCTCATAACTCATCTCTGGAACCTCCATCACTTCCATTACCTTCGAAGGATGCATACGCCTTTATTATCAACTCATAGATCTCTATTCCTTTCAAGTATTCATCTTTGCTTAAAAACTGCAAAAAGCAAAAATAATGCTCAACTCAGATAAACAACAAAACATTGTAGTTACAATACAGAGTGAGGACTTCATAAGAATGAAATTACTTAGGATTCAACAAAAGGCAAAACAAATCTCAGAACACCTATATATATAAGGTTGTCATATATTGATCGACATCTATGTATATATATAACTAAAACCAGCAAACACACTCTATAAGTCACCACTGTTTTATTATTATAGGGCTAATCATCTCATCTTCATAAAAACCCTTATGCATCTTCAAAAAACCCTTATAAGGGCTTAAAGCAAGCCTCGGATTTAAATAAGGGGAGATAAATTATTCTATATATATATATACATATGATGGTATCACTTGTGCGGATAAGCATAATAATAGCAAAATGATCAAACCTAAAGGAATCACCTCATTGTGATCATGGAGTAGAATAGGGGTGTTTGCCATAGGTGAGAACCCAATTGCCGGCAATCCACGGTCACGGAAGTAGCGCGCATCGGTGGAGGCAGGAAAGACCTCTGGCTTACCAAGTTTTCCCCCAGCCTTTTCGATGGCATTCTCTAACAGAGTCCACCATGGATTGGAATTGTCAGTTTTTGTGAGAACTGGTTTTCCAAACTTATCATGCACAGATACCTTCTGTTTGAACTGTCCAAGCTACAAGATATTAATTAACATATTCTCAAAACTCAAATGGCATGTAAACAATCGATCAGGTTTTCACACATATGGCCATTGCTAATCAAAGCAGAGTGACAGTTTGCAACTATCCCTTTAAAGTCCATTCCAATAATTCTCATACATATCATGACCTTTAAAAAGGGGAGGCTGATAAGTAGTTTTAAAATTTAACTTACAGGTTGACACAAAAATAATAATAATAATAAAATAAAATAAAATTTAACATGCAGCTTTCTGTTTTTCTCCCTTTATCATTCTAACAACATACCTGGAAACCTTCGGCTCTTCCATTTAGTTTGGAACAGTTAAAGGTCACAAAACAATCATAGATTTATTAATATTGACATATTTCATTTTAGTCTATAATTTTTTCCTATTTGTTATAGAACATAAGCAAAAAGCTGACCACAGTAATCACAAGCAATGTCAACAAATAGCCAACTGAAGCATATATGATGTAAAGGCACCCTCCCGTACACACATACATACACAAATCAAATAAGGAAAGCAGCTGCAGAAGGCAGAAGCTTGAAGCAATCTGAATTTGGTGAGAAAAATAAAATTGAATCAACTGTCACAGAAGCGAGCTTCCTAACACATAACACGACTTGCACAGCATACTTCAATTAACAAAAACCAAGAATACGGTTGTTAATTACCAACTATTATATAACCATTCAAAACTGGAAGCCAATAGGTGAATGCTCTGCAATAACGTTTATATATTATGTAAAATAAAGTAAAAAAAGTTTGGTTATTTTGTTTCTCGTCTTTAGGAGGCTTTTTAAGTTGTATTACCTATATATTTCAGAATAATCGACATTTCTATAAAACGTCTAGTTTATAATGAACTCCTCCACATTTTAAGGCTCTTTCAAAGATGGTAATTTCAGCATCAATTTTATTTGACTAATTTCTTTTTTCTGGATCTAACCATGAACCATGAAAGTAGCAAGTGTATTCATGTGGCAGTTAATATAAAGCAAAGAGCGGACAAATAGCAAATTACACTGAATGACATGTTTCGCGATGCAGGTGCCCATTCTTCAGCAATACGTCTCTCCAGTGATTCTGGATCAGCAGTTGGTGGCACCCTAATATCAAATCCAGCCTCTGCTTCGGATGGCTGCAGATTCATGACAAATCCCTGTATGACACCACATGGCAGATACAATACAATGATACATCAGATTAGATCTTCAAAAACACCAAATAACAATTCCTTTTACCAAAGTCAGCAGTGGTAAGAAAAGAGAAGTAAAATTCACTACATCCATACAAGTATGACGCATCACTCGACTTACCGTCGGGGAAGGAGTTCCAGCTTTAAGAAAGACCATATTAACAGAAACAACATCCCCTTCGGCCTTCAATCCAGCCTTGACCAGGTCGAACTGCGAGGCTCGGAACCTTCTGATGTTCTCAATACTCTTCAAGAGATTCTCCATAGCAGAGTTGTCATAGAGCTTGGCTCCATGTCCGGGCGCCCCAACAGCCTTAATTATCAACCACCACGGGCACCTCTCAGCATAAAACGCCCTGTACTTCTCATCCGGCGACGCCAACCCTGCCGCCCAACACCACATTACATGTATGTACGTATCTATCAATCAATTACTAGTCCTTTCACAACGAATTTGAGTCGAATTCTTTTGATTACAATAGGAATATGAAGTTTGAAGTGAACCTGGAAGGCTAGAACCTCATGCATACTACCCTAACCCGTGTCGCCTAATCTATCAAACAATTACGAGTTCTGATGCCACAAATTTAAATTGAATTGAATTGAATTGAATTACCTTCATCAAGCACGACGCCAACGTTGAGCTGGTCGAAAATCTCGGACTGGGAGAACTTCTCGGCGCCGTCGTGGCCGCCAATCTCCTCGTCGGGGGCGAAAGCGAGGTAAACGGAGCGAAGGGGTTGGAAGCCTGAGTTCTTGAGGCGGCGGACGGCTTCGAGGTATTGCATACCGACGCACTTCATGTCCTGGGAGCCTCTGGCGTAGATGCGGCCGTTATCGGGCTCGATGTGGGCCCCGAAGGGATGGTGGGCCCACTTGTCATGCTCGGCGGGGACGACATCGGTGTGGGAGTAGAGAAGGATGGAGGGGAGGTCGGGCTGGGAGCCGGGCCACTTGATAAGGACGATGGGCTTGGCGTTGACTAACTCGATGGTTTGGGATTGGAGGGAAAGGGAGTCGGCCTGCGATTTCAAGAAGTTGGCTGCTTCGTGGTAGTTAGGGATGGGGTGGGCCGTGTTGATTCGGAGGTATTGCTGGAAGCGCGATATGATGCTTTCTGATTCTGATGACGATGATGATTGAGTGGTGATTGCTATGGAGAGTAGAAGAAGAAGGAGGAGGATTGGGAGGCGTGGGATGCTTCTGGTATTGGAGTCCATCATCGGATCCACGCAATCTGATCACCTCACTCTCTGCTCTTTGACTAAATTGCTTTCCCCAGTTTGGTCCAAATTCTAATCGAGTTCAGCTCACCGCAGTGTTCTTTCGATCCTTTTTGGGTAAAGTACTACATTAGTATCTATGTGGGAGGATATGATAAAATAAGCTGAAAACAAGATATAAAAAATTAATTCTGTTAGAAAAGATAAGAAATAATGAAGAATTTAAAAAATATGAACAATAGACTACATATTTAGGGTCGTTTGGAAACACCAAAAAATTACTTTTTTCAACTTTTGACTTATAGAAAGTTACGTTAATATGTTTGGTACAATCTTTTAGATAAACTTTTAACTTTTCAAAAAGTTATTTAAAAGTTTTTGAAAAAGTTAAAAAATGTGACTTCTCCCATTTTCAAAAGCTATTTTATCACTCCTATTTAATGCACAACTTTAAAATAAGAACTTTTATAATAAATTTCTAAACTCAAAATAACTTATTTAAAAGTTAATATTAATAAAAGTCCTTATATTTTAAGCTCCTTTTTCAAAAGAACTTATTTAAGAAGTTCAGCCAAACTGCCCCTTAGTCTAACATAAATAAAAAATAAAAACACTTTACAAATTATCTAACTCTAAAAACCCATTCAGTTATTTTAAAAAAATAATCATCCCAAATTCTAATTTACCAACTCATTTTACTTCAATTCCATTTTCTTCCTCCACTGACTATCCCTACATTCATCAATAATCATCTCACTTTATTGACGTCAGAGACACCCTCACCGTCTGTCAACGTCGACCCTAGTCTAGCCACCTCCCTCGCACGCATCGCTCTCTATCGCCGGCAACCGACATCGCGGATGGACGCCACCTCCCTGTCGCGCATCTCTGTGTCATCCGCCGACAGCCGACGTCGAGGCAGGCCCTCGTCCTCCCCGTCGCGCGTCCCTAGTGCCCGGCTCGCCTCTCTCTCTCTCTTGCCGGTAGCCAACCTAGGGGTGGTGTTTAGCAACCGCCGTCTCTTCCGTTCCACCCCGTCGTACTCGTCGCCACTGAACTTGTCGCCTCCGTTGCTGCTATGCCACCCATCTCCAGCCGTCGTCAACCTGCTACCGGAGGACACCAACTTGCGGCCATGCTTGTTCTTCTGTTGCTGTTCGACTAGAACCCATTACCCCCAAAATCCCCTAATTGGCGAAGCTCTCCACCATCGTCGCTGCATCCAAAGGTTTGTTGATGACTATGGTTTACTCATGACTAGATGTTCATGCAATGGATTTTGCTGAGTTACTTGATTGTTCTGCTTCTGTATTGTATTGGAACGAATTGAATAAGTTGTTGATGTTGCTGGTTGCATTGGTTTTTATTTTAGCGCGCCAAATTTTGTACAATCTCGGTTTAATTAGTACAGTAATTTCGGTACGTTGTTTGGACTTTTGAGTGTAACGTCACTTAAATTAGTTGACCATAGTCGATCTTTGTTTGACATAAAATGGATGGTTACTCTACTACGTATCCGAATGGTTGGTTTTCGTTCTAGTGATTGCTGTTTGTTTTCGCTATATTATTGATTTGTTTACATTAGGTACTATATGACTTTTGCGTTTATTGAATACTTTAGCACATATTTACTCGAGTGCATGTTGCTATTTGTTTTTTTTTTATAAATTGCTTAGATTGGTGATTGAGACCTTTTATAGTTTCGCTTTACATTGTTCACACATGTCATTGTTTCTCTATACTTTCTCTTTCGTATTTTAGCCTTCAAAATTTGGTAAAATTTTGGTTTAGTTAGTATAGTAATTTTGGTACGTTGTACAGACTTTTGAATGCGACTGTTACTTAAATTAATTGAGCATAGTCAATCTTTGTTTGAAATAAGATGGATGATTACTTTACTATGTATCCGGATGGTTAGGTTTCATTCTAGTGATTGCTGTTTGTTTTGGTTATGTAATTGATTCTTTTGCTTCATATACTATATGGATTGTGAGTTTATTAAACACTTGAGCACATATTTAGTTGAGCAGATATTGCTGTTTGTTTTTTTACATTGCTTAGATTGGTGATTGAAACTTTTTATAGTTGATGACTAAGGGTTTATTGATAACTAGATGTTCATGCATGCAATGGATTTGGTTGAGTTATTTGATTGTTCTGCTTTTGTACACCTTAGTTGGAGTTTGAAATATTGGACTGATTTGAACATATTTCTTATATTAGTTGACCTAGTGAATGGTTATTCGAAATAAGACAGATGATTATATTTCCATGTATACGGATGGTTGAGTTTCATTCAATAAATTAATGTTTGTTTCAGTTAAGTGATTGATCTTTTGCTTGTATTAGTTTATGAATTTGTTAATTACCATTGGTTTACTGAGCACTTCACCCCGTAGTTACTTTCGATTATGTGAAAATGTGTGAAATAAACATGTAAAGAAAATTTCTTGTCTTGTAAGTGGTTATATTTTTTTTAAGCTTAAATTATTGATTGAAACTAATTGTAGTTGATCTAGAGACAACCTATATCTATATGTTTCTAAATTTGGGTTGGATTTTGTTAATTTGCATGTATGGTTCCACGAAATTTCAGAATTTATTTCTTGGTATAAGATCTTTAATGGTCTCTATTTGTGAAAAGAAAGATGAAAAAGACAGCCTTTTGGTTATTTCCTCTGGAAATTTATCTTCTCCTATTAGTGTAGTTGGAGAAAAGTTTCTTTCTGGACCAAGTAATGAATTTGATCAACATTCTGATGCAACTTTATTTGGTGATGCATGTTTTGCAATGCATTATGAATCTCCTGGAACTAAATTGCTTTGTCGCAAGTGTATTATATACCTAAATAATAATGACATCCACTGCTACTTACATATTGTGGGACTTTTTGTTGGATTCTTTAATAAGTTGTCTTCTTATAATATCAATTTTGAGAACTCTGCTTCCAGTGATACCTCTTAGGTTTCAAACATTTTATCAACTCTTGGGTCACAGAAGTTTAGCTTCTCAAATTATTTCGAATTTGGTTCCTCTGATTCTGCATGCATTCCACTAGATCATTTTCCATTTGTTACAATTCACAATACTAGTTATCTTCATAATATAGAGAGTGGACTTATATATGCCATCCCTGAGTGGAGAAAATATTTTACTCTGAGGGACAAAACAATTAAAAGTTCCAAAATTAACATGAGAAGAAGGTCCAATTTTTTCATGTTTCACCCTCAAAGTCCAAACCCTTGGATGATTCTATTATTGCAAAATCAGGCAAAATTATATTAAATTCAATCTAAATCAAATAAACATCCAAATTAGAATGAAAATAATCATTCACCTAACTAGTAAAATGAACACCTAGCCTATTTTGGATTGGCCACAAGTTCTAAGTACACCGATTAATTTTTTTATTTATTAGACACTTAATTTAATAGTGACACATATTTTATAATTTATTAATTTGTATTTTAAGAAAATGACTAACTTAAACAGGATTAAGCGTGTTAGTAAAATTTCAGTTTATAATAGGCACCATGCTCACAATATTTTTTAACAAAGTCTTCTAATTAGGAAAATTTGTGTTAAATTGAATCCAAATCAAATAAACATCTAAATTAGAATAAAAATAACTATCGGCCTACCTAGTAAAATGAACATCCGGCCTAGTTTAGTTTTTCTTTTAATTTTTTGTTTACATCGACACAAACAGGGTAATAACTTGTACTACAAATAATATACCCAAAATAACCATTTACTTTTAAAATAGAAAGAACCATCCACAATTATAATAAAACGAACATCCGATTTAGTTTAAATGGCTTAAAGGAAAATTCAAAGCAATGTACTAAGATTAGGTGATAAAGTACAATAAAGTTAAAGATCAAAGTGCAAAAATATCACACTAGAAAAAGCAATGTACTAAGATTAGGTAATAGTAAATATCATATTTATATCAATTTGAGTATATCCAAACACTGAAAAATAACATGAAAAAATGATGTATAACCATCTTAAGTGATAATGAAAGTACAAATTAATTAGGGCTGATTTTGTTTTCATGCCACAAGAGAAATAAATATAATATCTACACTTTACACATGTACATGAAAATACTAAAAACAACAAATGATATGTTTATGTTCTCAACTTCTCATGTTCTCTTGGAGAAAAAAGTAGGTAATGGAAAGCTGATATAAGTTTTACATAAAATTAAATTGAACTAATCTTCGCATAATTACTTGGAACTTTCGACCTTAAATTTCTCAGCTGTAGCTTTAACACTAGTTTTGGCCAGGGAGGTACGTTTAGAGCACTCTTAGAGTTAAGAGCCTTTCTAATCTTAACAGCAGTCTAAGCAGCACTCAAAGCATGACCAGCAACACCAAACCCTTCTTTTGTCGCCTTAACAACCTGATCTCCATATCTGCAATATAAAAATGTCCAATATCACTTCCGAACTGTTAGAGAATGAATGGAAATTCAACCACACATCTAATGTATATTTATCTAGACAAAGTTTTGTATTATCTGTTGACTACTTACTAACACAATATTCTTTTATGTATTATGTAAAAGTTTGCTACGAAATACAACTTAAACAGAGATATTAAGCATTAACTATAAATAGTTCCCAATTGGTTTAGCTAGGGGTTATTACTTTCAGTTACTAACCATATTATTCTACCAGACAACTCCTGACGAACGTGATGCATATACTATCTATCTCATTCGCTTAGTGAACAATCCATATTACTCCACACACAGGCACGGACCCACCTTCATGAATGGGGGGCACTTGCCCCCTGTGACATTTGATATTTTTAAACCCAAATATATATATATATATATATATATTATATGCCCCCACTTTAAATTTTAAATGATCCCACTACAAATAAAATAAGCCCAATTATTAAAAGTCTAAGCCCATTTTATCTTTTTATGATTTTGACTATTAGTTAACCTAATTAAATTTAATCTTCTTCTGTTTTTAAATCCTAGCCGTCACTCATTTATTCTCTTAAACCCTTTTCTTAGTTTCATATTTTCAATCTTCTTTTTCTATTCCTTGTCTAGTGGTCATTTTCTCTTCATCAAAAGGTAAATTTTAAATTCTCTATTTTATTTTATATAGCTCTCTATGACTCTATGTATCTTTCAATTTCATTGTTTCTCTTTTTGATATTTTCAATTGCAAATTTTAATTCAAACAATTATAGTTTAGGTATTAATCTATTTTTTATTCTCTTCATGAATTTATATATTTTATTTTATTCCCAATTTAGTGATCCTTATTATTTATTTGTTTTTCTTTCGTTCTATTCTATTATATGTAATTAGATTGCATATAAATTTTTAAAGTGAATTGATCAACTTACTAATTTAGAATATATATTTTTATTTTTAGAAATAGTAATGAAAAAATAGTTCAAAAGAAAGCTACCACTAGAATCTGAAGTCACTCCATTAGTCTCTTCTAATAAAAAGAAGTTCTTAGAATTCAATGTGAAAAGTCTGGTAGCTGATCCTGGACAACGTCCCAAAATTTCAAATTATGATCCAAATGACAGAGATGAAGTTAGACGAGCTTATTTGCAAAAAGGTCCTTGTCAACCAAGAGAACATGATTTTCCACAAACATATTTTGGAACTTCTCTCCGTAGATTTAATGCTGATTGGTTTGATGAATTTGGCAATTGGTTGGAATATAATATTTCAAAAGATGCTGTATTTTGTCTCTGTTGCTATCTTATGAAACCTGATGGTGCGAGTGGTGATGCTTTTGTAAAAGAGGGCTTTTCAAATTGGAAAAAGAAGGAGCAATTACAAACACATGTTGGAAATCATGATAGTGCTCATAATCAAGCTCGAAGAAAATGCGAAGCACTCATGAAGCAAAAGCAACATATTGAAGTTGTTTTTCAAAAGCATTCAGACCAAGCTAAAAGAGATTACCGAACTCACTTAACAGCAACAATTGAGTGCAATAGGTTCTTATTGCGACAAGGATTGGCTTTTCGTGGTGATGATGAATCGCACAATTCAAATAATCAAGGTAATTTTTTGGAGCTTCTTGACTTTCTTGCTCAACATAATACAGAGATTGATCGTGTTTTCAAAAATGCTCGTGGAAATCTTAAGCTAGTAGCACCTAAAATTCAAAAAGATATTGTTAGAGCTGCTGCAAGTGAAACTACTAAAGTTATTATTGATGATCTTGGAGATGATTTATTTGCTATTTTAGTTGATGAAGCTCGAGACATTTCTGTTAAAGAGCAAATGGCTATTTGTTTGCGGTATGTGAACAAAGAAGGGATTGTAATGGAGCGATTTCTTGGCCTTGTCCATGTTTCTAGCACAAATGCGTTGTCGTTAAAAGTAGCTTTGGAATCTTTATTAACAAAGCATAATTTAAGTTTAGCAAGAATACGTGGACAAGGTTACGATGGAGCTACTAATATGCAGGGAGAATTTAATGGCTTAAAAAGTTTGATCTTGAAAGAAAATGCTTGTGCTTTTTATGTTCATTGTTTTGCTCACCAACTTCAATTAGCACTTGTGGTTGTTGCAAAGAAACAGGTCGAAATTGCACTACTTTTTAATTTGCTTGCTAGTTTGTATAATATTGTTGGAGCTTCTTGTAAATGTAAAGACATGCTTCGTGAAAGTCAAATGTAAAAGACAATTGTTGCATTACAAAATGGAGATGTTTCTAGTGGGCGTGGCTTAAATCAAGAAACAACATTGAAAAGGGCAGGTAATACTCGATGGGGCTCACATTATGGTACAATACTTAGCTTGATTTCTATTTTTTCTTCTGTGGTAGAAGTTCTTGAAGTTATTGAGGAAGATGGAAATAATCCTGAACAAAGAGCTGAAGCATGCCAATTATTGAATCATATTCAATCTTTTGAATTTGTATTCAATTTACATTTGATGAAAAGTATATTAGGAGTTACTAATGAGTTGTCTCAAGCTCTACAAAGAAGTGATCAAGACATTATAAATGCTATGACATTGGTTAAAGTGTCCAAGCAACGATTGCAAAGTATAAGAGACGATGGTTGGTCCTCTTTGCTCAACTTAGTTTTACTATTTTGTGATAGTCACAATATTCTTGCTCTAAATATAAATGATATATTTATAACACAAGGAAGATCAAGGCGCAAAATTCAAAAGGTCTCAAACTTGCATCATTTTCAAGTTAAATTATTTTATCAAGTGATTGATAGACAACTTCAAGAGCTTAACAATCGTTTTACAGAGGTAAATACTGAGCTACTTCTTTGTATAGCTTGTTTGAATCCAAGTGACTCATTTTTTGCATTTGATAAGGAGAAGTTGCTTCGTTTAGCCGAATTTTATCCACATGAATTCTCTTCTACTCAACTTTTGGCACTTGATAGTCAACTTGAGAATTTTATATTGGATATGCGTCTTGATGATCAATTCTCAAATATAAATGGAATCAGTGGACTATCTCAAAAGTTAGTTGAGACAAAAAAGCATATTTTTATCCATTGGTATTTCTTCTGTTGAAATTAGCTTTGATTCTACCTGTGGCAACAACATCAGTTGAGAGAACATTTTCTGCTATGAATATCATAAAGAGTCGACTTCGTAATCGAATGGAAGATGAGTGGTTGAATGATTGTTTGGTTACATATATAGAAAGAGAGACATTCAATCAAGTTGATAATGAAACAATTATTCAACATTTTCAAAATATGAAAACAAGAAGAGAAGTACCTTCAAGATTTGAAGCGAAGAAAGTTAGCAGCTAATGTAATTTTTGGTTTTTTTTTTTTGTATTCGAATAATTAATGTGCACTTTTATATTTTTAAATTTAAATTAATATATATTTTGATAATAATGTGTATTATTTTTGCCCCCCACCATAAATTTTCTGGGTCCGTCACTATCCACACATCATCATAATTCTTAACTCATAAAGAGAACTCCTTCAAGCACCCCAAAAATATATCTAAAAACCTTGCTTTAGCAGCAAATGAATGCCAATGCCACATAATTAAACGACAAATAGCAACAACAACAATAAGTTAATCACATTAATATAAACACTCACACTGTTATAATTTAGTCCATCAAAATCACAACTATGAATAGCTACCAAATATGTTATATATAATGATGATTGTAAAGCACAAACAACATCATAGTGCCTGAAAGGCAATAACATGAATTGCATTGCTATGAGAATACATTAAACATTACATCAAAAAAGATTTTTACCCATTAGAAATCTTACATGAACAGTTGCCAAAAAGGATCTAGTTCCTTTCACATATTTGTAATAATCTTTTGTAAAATAACAGCAACGCTTTGAATCAGGATAGACAACATCTAGGCTCTTTTAAGGAAACAATTCATTATTAGTTGTTGAAAGGCCTTTTCTTTTTGAAATCTGCTTAAAAAACAGAGAATGAACATCCAACTTAGTACTTCATAAAATTTCATAAAATTCTGAAAAAAAGGGGAGAAATGACGACCTTTTTGAATGCGACAGTGATCGACAAAGATGCAATCACGAGGAGAGGAGGGCTCAGTGAACTGCGAACCACAAGTGGAAGGGTGGCGGAGTGGTGGTGGCTCCGCGAATCGCGACTGGGAGGGCGCTAGCGTTCGTGAACAGCAGTGGCTGCGGTTGATTTCGTCACGGAAGAAGGGCGAGTGGTCGTCGAACGATGGCGCAGCAACGTGACGGCATGTTGCTGTCCTTCGCGCGGGCTCCTGCGTCAATGACAGTGGCTGTGGCGGTCTACAATGAGGATGGGGGTGACAGAAGTCTGGTCAGTGCTGCCGCGGCGTGATGACGGCTCGAAGAAATGGCACGTCGGGTTGTTAGGAGTAGGGCGGCACGGCATTGGAGTGAGAGGCGAGAGAGATTATGGTTTGAGTGAGAGGGATTGGGTACTAAATAGTGAGAACATATTTCTTTTATACGATGGTTTTTTTTTTAAAATCTAAATTTTGAAATTAATTTAAAATTAATTTTTTTATTCCATTGTTTACATTGTCCAACATCAGCGATGTGTAACGACCCTCAATTTTAAAAATATAAATATAAATAAGTTATAATTTATTTTATAAATTGAAATTCTTTATTTTTAAAAATTATTTTATTAAAAGTAATTAAATTAATTTATAACTATTTGAATTGAATTAAATTCATATTCTTATATATTTTTGTTATGATAAAATATTTTATATAATTAAAACTATAATTTTAGTAATTTATAAATATTGAAAATTATATATATATATATATATATATATATATATATATATATATATATATATATATTTGAGTAATTGATATTTTTAATTTTAAAAAAATATTAATAAAGTTTAGTTAATAATATTATTATCGAGCTCGATATCCGCTGATATGAGAAAATATCAGTACTTTTTGGTGAACTTAGCTTTGCTAATGCTTCACCATATATCTTTTATTATTATGTTGCTAATGTCATTTATATTAGTAACTCATATATATTATTACCTGTGTTTTAATATATCCAGTTTTCATAATTATCCGTTTAGGATATTTATAACTTAAATTGCTGACTCAACAACTTAAATAAATGACACGTACCCCCACCACATGTCATCCAAATCTTAAGCATGCTAATTCTCATTAATAATCATCTTCTTCAGCGTATTCATTAGGAAAGAAAAGAAAGAATGGCCGTAAGAGAGAGAGAATGAGAAACCATTGCACTTCTGACATTCCGCGTTCGATTTCTTGAGATCCGTAACTCCAATAAAAAATTTAATCGGATAAAAGTGTTTGTATCCTCATCCTCTACACGTTGGCACCGCTTTTGATCGGTGGAAGTTGACAGTAACGTAGCTCCCATACTCCTTGAGTTCGGCCAACTAGAATTCTAGGAGGTACAAACGATTTCTGACATTTTCTTTTTTGGTAGCTCGCGTCAAAAAGCTTCTCTATAGCCTCGAGTATTTTGATTTCGTACAAAGGTAGGGTTTTGGTAACTTTATAATAATTAAATGTGAATTTGATAAGTGAATGTTTGTTTCATTGATTTGATTGAATTTGACTAAATTTATGTTGAATTTTTGTGATATATTGATATTTGTAATTAGTTTGGGGTTTGGTGAGTTTAAGTGCAGCCAAGAACCAAATTATTTTGATGAATTTGGGGCTGGAATGTTGTTGGTAACCAAGTAGAATTGGTGATATTTGATGATGACATTGAGATTTAATAAGAAATGAATTGATGACATGCTTTGAGATATGAAAATGGTTTGATTTTGGAAGCGGTTGGATTTTAATTGGTTTAATTTTATAATTTCTTTTATATTAGAAATAGTTTTGATTTATTCGAAACGATTTGAAAGAATTTGAGAATTGGTTTGGATGGGACCCGAGAAGGATGGCAAAGTCCGAGTTTTAGGGGAGATGCTGCTGAAATTTTGTTATAAAATTTAAGATTTTGTTTGAAATATTATTTTGAAAAAGATTGGATTTGAGAGGTTCTATTATTTGATTTTTGATTTATTAAGAAAATAGTTATGTTTCGATTTTAATTCATTTTAGAAAAGTATATGTTTTGAGTTCGATATATTTAGAAAAGAATTATTTTATGATTTTAAATTATTTAAGAGAAGTATTATTTTTTAAGGTTGACTTAAATATGAAAAGGGGCTTATATATGTTTTGAATTTGACTTAAAAATTTCATTCGAAGGAGTTTAGTGAACTTTAAAAGTAATTGAATTTTGACTGAATAATTTCGTTTTGCGACCTCTGGGAAAAAGTTAAAGAATTAATTTAAGGATGGAACTGGGTTTGGTGTTGGCTTTGACATTAGTTTGGAACCTCCGATTTGTATGGTTTGGTTTTGATTTGATTTAGAAACTTTATTTGATTAACTCAATTTAAGAAAACAATAATTGTTAAAGTTTTCCAATGAACTTAAGAAAATGAGATTGGTTGTCGCTCCCCTAAAGTCTAGAGCCTTTGCTGAAGGGTTTAACTAGTAAATGATTTCTCTTTGTCTTTTGAAAGAAGAATTGGTTTAAGTGGAACTGTTTTAAAGGTTTTGAAGAATGTCATAAAGAGGTGGTTTTGGTTTTAAAAGAAAAAAAATAGAAAAGAAAAGAAAGAAAGAACAAGCTGAGATAATTGTCTACCTGTTGAAAACGAGCAGAGATACATCGGCCAATTCAGGAGATGGTTGCACCTGTAAGACAGAGGTTGCTTACAGAGGTTATCGATACATACATTGGCCAGAGAGAGCCTCACCTGTAAGACAGAGGTTGCTTACAGAGGTTATATTTGCATACATCGGTTCAAGAGAGTCGCACCTGTAAGATAGAGGTTGCTTACAGAGGTTATGACACTGGAAACCAAACTCAGAGAAAGGTTGCTGAGTTACATTGGGAGCGGGTCGAAACCGACAGATGAGCTCATTAACTGTACTAGGGATAGACAAGCATCATACTTATTTGTGCATATTTGTTTGTGAGTGTAATTTTCTGTGATTGTGGGTGTGCTAAATGACTGCTTGAATTCTGTGTTCTTTAATTGTTGAATAAGATGGTACCTTATTGATTGTTATTGCTGACCAAGTATATATAGAATGAACTTAACTCCTAACCCCGATCCTACTAAGAACTTCCTAATTCTTACCCCCTATCTCCATCCCTTTCAGCTATAGGTGCGAAGGCTTATTGCGAAGCTGCGGGAGCACAGAGGAATATGTTTACAAGTTGAGTTGTTAGAATTTATTTTTCCCTCACCTTCTTAGTTAGAGTTTTATTCAGAGCGGTAGGTTCTGTAATTGCTTTTGTATATAACACTACAACATATTATTAATATTAAGTATGTGAATATATGTTGTTTGTACTTGTTGGATAAGTTATAGTTTTAGTAAAACCATCGATAGATTTATGCGTAAAGGCTCAATATTAAATAGATAATAAAAGGAATTAGGTTAATAACGCCTTACTTTTGGTACGATCATGAGGTGCTAAAAGTTAGGGTGTTATACGTTTCCCCATACTTTCTTATAAAAGACAGATACACAAAATTTTGTATTTTTTTTTATTCTGTGTAGTAATAAACTAGAACAAATTATGAAAATCTAATTTATTCTCATTTTTTTCCATTCAAAAAATTTGAGATAAAAAATATAATAATAAAAATATTATTATGAAAAATTAACAAGAATAATTTAAAAAAATGAAAAATAAGTTGTGTTCCTTGTTAGTGTCTCTATGTCCTTCCTGTCAGGATGGACACAAAATATACCAATTCAGTGTCTCTGGACACAATGTCTTTGTCGATGTCTTCTCTGTCAAACACGATTTTGTGTCTCTATGTCTTTGTCTCACAGTGTCCTATCTCTGTAAACAAACGCAGCCATATGGGTTTAATTTTATTTTGGTCCTTAAAGTTTAAAGTGTCTTATTTAAATTAAAAATTTTTTTACGTAGTTTTAATGTAGTTCTACCATGAAGCCAATGTTAAATAATTAACAAAATTTAGTTTTTAGATATGAAAAACTTATATAACCAACCTCTTTAGTTGTCAAGGAGAGTTCTTCACGGTAGAGGTGACGATGACTTTGTCCTTGTCGTCATCGATGAACTTTTCTGCAAAAAGCGAATTCTCGACAATGTTCTCCATGTGCTTGAACCAAGGCCAATGACTCAGGGTGATGCATCTGCTGCTAATTCCGTGTCTCTCGGGTTTGTACTTCTTTTTCAGGAAAGGACATTAAGGTTTGGTAGAACAGTGACGTTAATTATTTAACATTGACTTCATGGCCGGACTATATTGAAGTTAAATGAAACTTTTTTTGATTTAAATAGAACACTTTAAACCTTAAGAACCACAGCAGGATTAGACCCAAATGTAGGAGACTAATTTAGTATTTTATCCATTTTTTTACACTAACTTGGCAAATGCATAAATAAACCATGGGAAAAAATGCCATTCTGCGGTATCGAAAAGTTTATTTTTTTGATAAAAATAATTTTAAAAAATATTAACGACAATTAAATTTTTAAAAAATTTAAAAATATAACAAAATATATTAAATATATATTTAACAAAAATTAGAAATTAAATTTTAATATAATTTTTTGTAGATATTACTGAAAAATAAGATTTTTTTAATTCTTAAACTTTATTAATTTTGTGTTTGATGGTTTTCAGTGGCTAAGAGAAGGGGGGTTGAATCTTAGCCCCCTTTTTTTTCGCTTATTAAAACTTGCTGGCCCTTGAAACAACTTCTGGAGACTTTTTTATTTTTGTCTCGTACACAGCCACGAGATTTTTTCTTTTTATCTGGTCACTCGGCACGAGATATTTTTCAGTTTTGTCTCCTATGCAGCAGAAACAGAAATGGAGTAGAAGAAGAAGAGAGAATTACACCACGATGTATCTTAGTTCAGCTGCCCAGTGCGATGCAGCCTACATCCAGTCTCCATCACAACAATGATGGAATTTCACTATAATATTCATGATTACATACACCAATTCTCCCTAGGAACTACCCTTCATATCCGGGACAAGTCCAGAATCTAAACCCTAATCCTAATATTGACTTGGTCACAGCCAAGCTTTCAACTGCTAAGTGCTAACCCAACTTGCAAGGGGATTCCTACAGAATCATGAAACACAACACAGATGTACAAAGGACCTCTAAGGACATCTATGGCTTTTTTTTTTTAATTTTGCACTCTCTGCCTTTTTTCGCTCTATGGCTTTTTCTTACAAACCTCACTGTTTTCCTTTTTCCATGAGACTCAAGACAGAAAAAATTAAACAGAAAAATACAAAACAGAAAATATTGAAGGAGAAAAACTTCTGTTAGCTTGGGTAGCTATGAGAACTCTGTGCTCACTCTTTTCCTTGCTTCAAGCCCTGGCTGTTCTCCCTTATTTATAGAAGGGGAAGCCTCCACGGTTGAAACTGTTAAACCAAGCTAAACTTCTTCTTCTTCATGCAAAAACCGGTTCGGCCAGAGAGAAAGGAGAGATAACTGAATGCTAAAACCCAACATGCAATTACCTCTGTGTCTTCCCTTTACACCAAGCTTCATCAATCCAAGCCATCCATCTTGACTTGCACTCTAAGAAGGATTCTTAGCCCTTGATGAGTTCTTGATGATGACAGCTTCTTCTGCTCAAACTTCTGCATCCTCCATCACGTAGCTACTTTAGCTACCTTCTGTGGTGGTTGATCAAAAACTGAGACAAGCCATCCCTCAAGGATCTTCTTCCTCTGACCGAGATCATCTTCTTCTATTTTTGGTATGGAGAAGCTAAGATCTCTTCACCAAATCTTACCATTTATGGTAAAAATCTCAGCCACAACATACTTTTTGTTTTCTTTTTCTTGTCATCATTACAATGGTCTTGTTACTTGCTTCTTCTTCTCTTTGGTAGCTTGCCATAGCTTCCATAGTTTCTTCTGTGAAATGATTGAGACTCAGGAGAGAAAAGAGAGTAGAAAGAAAAGCAAAGCTATGGGAGTAGTGAGTGTTATCAAAAGAAATTAATTAAAATCAACTCCCCTTGCTTCTTGTGTAGTAGCGTGTAAGCTACACTTAATGCCATCAAATCACTTTAACATTTTCTCTTTCATGTTTCCAAGGTCTGCATTAACTCCACTTAATAAAAATTTGAATTCCATCAAAAGATAAAAGTGATAACTGTTGGAGCATGCAGCATTATGATTCAAGGAATGGGTTTCATCAAGTTAGATGGATAAAAAATTATTTTGTGCCCCAACTCCTTTTGATTTCGGACCAGCCTCTTTTTTGGGCTTTTAAATTGGTTTTTCTGGTCCAATAAGCATAACAATTCAGCCACAATTCATAGCAAGTTTGCATAGGGCTGAATGTATTTTTAACACAGTTGGGCTTGTTATATTTTTCTTTTCTTTTCGGCCCATTAGCAAAAATCTGCACAGCAAAAATTATTTTAATTAACATATATGAATTGAAATCAAATTAATAATTTTGCAATTAATTGTTTTAATAATGTTTGATCATCACAAATTTAAATTAGAGTTTTCCAAACTCATCAATCTCCCCCTTGATGACAAACATTATTAAAAATTGAAATGGAAAGAAATCAAAGATTAGAGTACTCCCTTTGAGGATTATGATTCCTTTCCCTTTCACATTGTCACACAGCTCCCCCTCAATATATGACATTTCACCAAGGGAAGCTTTTACCTGTAACAATTGTTATCAAGCCTAAGGCACCTATGTTATTCAACATATTAAATATGAGATGTTGAATGGCTTGATTTATGAGCAGAAATGGCATGATAAACACAACTTTAACTTGTTATCATAAAAAATGACTTTCTGCTCAAAGCAATCAAAAAATATTTGGAGTATATAAAAATAAGGGAAAGTACTTGTGATTCCAAAAATCTGCTTGCCAAAGTGTTTGATTATACAATATTTTCCAGCCATTATTTTAGAGCAAATTAATTATCAGTTTATAGCAAGGAAAACATTTTTCATCAACCATAATTATTTCAAAGCATAAGGAATATATCAACACATCAAAGCTTAAAGGGATTATCAAGTCATAACTAAATCCCAAATGCTAATTCCAAGTGCTACAAATATTTCAATCAAAACAGAGCATGAGGCAACCCTCACCCGATCGCTCTATATTTTTACATATACCCTCTTTGGTCGAGAATACAGAATATTCATTCTCCCGAACTGAGGAAAGGAGCGGAGTTGAAGCTTGAGCGGTACTCCTTCTCTTTAAAACTAACTTCTTAAGGTTCGGAGGTGCTCGCCCATCTACCGGGATAGGAGAAAGAGAAGATCTCGACTAGGAGTCAGAGGGAATCTCTAGCGGATCTTTTCTAAGCCAGGAAGATGCCTCTGCTGAAGTAGCAAGTATTGGGGTTTCAAACTGAGATTTTACTTTCTAGTAAAAAGGGGTTTACCAGATTGAAAGAATCCTATAGCAAACGGGATTGATTCCACTTCCTATTCAAGTGAACCTGCCTTTGTTTTTGTACATAGAAGAAATAAATGTCACATCTGCTCCCAATTCTATTGAAGGCCAGGCAGGCTTGTTGTCTTGTTAACGGAAAGCAACCTATCTTAAAGCGTTCGTGCCCAATACCTATTGGTCACTTCACTCTCTGTAAGAGGTATAAGAGTGATTGTTTAAGGAATTAACGGTAGGTAGCATAGAAAATCGGACTCACCAAGGCCTGCTCATTCATGGAATGGGCAGTAGAGGATTGTTTTCCCCCGTTTTCTAGCGGTACGATTATGATGCGTGCTCCGAATGGAAGAGGGTTCCCGGAGCAGTGAGCTTAGTACCGAAGCCTTTAATTGACGGCTGCTAAGGAGGTAGTCTTGGTCGACCATCCTGAGTGTGACACTTCATTCCCGGCTTTGGTTTCGACCACATAAGATTGGGCTTCCAATTTCATAGGCGCTGATAACTCTGGTCTGAACACCATCGGGGCTAGAAAACCTTTACCACGAGTGGCTTGCCATAGAGGCTGGAGTTGTCTGCTTTGTGTATCGACTTGTCTTGATCCGCTGAGTTTCCTTCCAAAAGTCGATTACCATTCTGACTATATCAGCCGTCTTTGGGTCCCCGAAAGTGAATTCCCACTTTCTTAGACCATGCGTCATGGGGATGATGAACTCTAATGACCCCAACCCCAGCTGCCGCCGAAGCATTGCTGGTGCATAACTGATGCCGCTCTATAGCCCTAATAATAATATGACCTAGGGGTAATCCCCGCAACGGTACAGGACTGGTACTTGTGCTAGCCATGGTGCTCTCCAGACTATTTGATCATCAGTCAAGTTTTGGAAGAAAGAAATCCACTGTGCTTTGCCCATGGTTTTATCCCGAAATGAATAGGTTTAGCCTTCTTCGTACAGAACCTTAAATCTACGAGGAGGAGGAATTTCTCATACTCAAAAGAGGAAGAATAGTATAAGAAGGGGATGCATAAGGAGGGGCTGGTGCACGTTAATCAGAACTTGCTAAAATAAATATTTATTAGCTGAAGTGACATCCCTATTAGATAATATATAATAGTAATACATAGTAATCGGCTGGGCTACTTTCCCCAGGAATGGAACCCAGGTCGGCCACAACTCCTATAAAAAATCATAAGCAACTCCGCGGCTATTATGCCACCCCCAGATATAGCATGGTGCGAAATTCCATTTCTGGGTACCCTTTTTTTGGGACGCGGGATAGACCCCGAGCCCGAGGCATAACCAAACTTCGGCACCGCTGAGGTAAGGATCCCAAATTAATGAGAAAACTATCAAACCCTGTCATTCAAATCTACGCACAGGTCGCTCCATAAACGAGAAAGGGCTTTTTTTTGGGGTAAGCCCTTTGACGAGACGTAGCTTTGCTTTCCCTTCAAGGCGAAATATGGAGTCACAGAGCCATTCATTCTCCCCCATAATCTAGGCTGCGAGCTCATGCCCAAATTGACGAGGAGATGTACGGAATGAGGATTTCCACTAATCATGTGTTAAGCACGAGTGGAAAAGACCTAGTTGAGAGCTAGAATCATTCTGGTGCCCACTCCTACCTAGGCAGGAGGACATTGAATCAACCTCGGCCGTTATAATCGTTACGGAGATTCAGGGCTGTGTCAGCTTACATGAGAACAGCAGATTCTCCTATATTCGAGCATTCCCAAATGATTGGGGGGAGCAATCAAACCATTAGGCAGCAATAGTAGGGGCATCAAAAGGAGAGAGTAGGGAACATCTCGTATCTCAAGAATCGATAGATGGAGTTTTATTTTAAGTGGGGCCCCCTCTTTTGGTTCAGAGGCATCACTACCTTTCCCTCTGTGAGTTGAGGGTTCCTTCCCTGCAGAATAGTGTTCAGTTCCATTCAGTGATTTTAGGCCAACTGGAAGGGTCAATCCAGCAGATAGAGAATTAATGGAGTCACTAACAGCTATTGAGTATTCAGTTTCCTTGGATCAATCCCATTTATTTAAGTTAAGAGCAGGGGCTAGGACAATGCTTCGGACAAAGCTTAAAGGGATTATCAAGTCACAACTAAATCCCAAATGCTAATTCCAAGTGCTACAAATATTTCAATCAAATCAGAGCATGAGGCAACAACACAGCAGGCCATAAATGAATTATAAAAAATAACTAGGTTCCAATAATTCAGAACTCAAATCACCAACATCAAAAGGCATCAGCAAAGCATATTCTGATCAACCATATCTAAGTTCTAAAAATAACAATCGAAACAAATCATAAGTTTATGCACAGGGGTGATCATAAATCACAAAAGATTTCAGCCCCTGTTTCTTTTAATTTTTCAATTTCAATTTTTCAGCTTTCCTCCCCCTTTTGTCATCAAAGGGGACCTGCAAAAAAAGACAATGATATGCAAAATATCCAAAACCAGCACCAAAACAACAAAAAGTTTAACAAAGTGTCACAGGTCTAAAGTATCCAAACAACCTACAGAGTATCAAAATAATCCAAACATGGCCAGAAATCAACAAGAAACATAGTGATCAATCATCAGATAAATTGTACTCAGAGCCATCTGTATCATCATCATTGGCACCCCCATCTCTTCTTCAAAATTTTGCAGCATTAGACCAACCCTTTCTTGGCATTTCATCCAAGCCCTTTCATTTTCAAATGCTTGTTTACGAGCAGCCTTGTACGAATCCACCATTAGTTTAGACATATTCGAAAACTCAGTGAGTACTTCTCTTATTGACTCTGTCACTTTGGATGGCTCGGCCGGTCGGCTCTCTTGGTCACTGTCAGAGGGCATTGACTTTTTTTCCTTTGGTGCCTTTCATTGTACTTGAAACTCCTCCTCCCTTAATGATTGAGACCTTATTCTCTACAGCTTCATTTGTTAGATCAACTTTAAAATATTCAAAAATGCTGGTGAGAAACATGCCATAGGGAAGGTTTGCCTTTTTGGAACTTTTAACAACTTCCCACATATGCCTTATCATAAGGTATGCAAAAGAAATAAAAGAGGAAGTAACAATAGTAAAAAGCACAAGAGAGTCAAAAATAGTTACTCTGTTATGTGAGCCACTCTGTGGAGTCAGAATATGAGTAATGATTCTGTGCAGCAATGAGTTTTCGGGACCGATGGTCTTGTGAGTAGGGATGGTGCCATCCAAGCCAGACAAGTTCTCACAGATTTGTTGCAGGGAAATCTTGTATGTGACTCCAACCTGAGAGTCCCATTTTTCAGACATGTACGCTCTTGGTCCCTCATCAGTGTAGCCTAGGGCAGCACTGATTGTCTCCGAGTTCAGAGTCATATATACCCGCTTTACGTAGGAATGAATGGTACCATCGATCATCCTCATATTAGCATAAAATTCTTGTACCAATCCTGAGTAAACGGGTTTCTGAATATGGAGTAGAGGAGTCCATTTTAGATTCTCAAACAGAGGAGAGAAGTTGATTCCTTTGGCTGCAAGTGAGTCCAGATTCACTAGGTGTGAGACACACAAGTGACGTTTCTCCAATACTTCCTTGTGGAACTCATAACAGGCACACGAATTGAATCTTGCTGGATCAAAGTGTGAATGAGGTTTGTTGAATTTATTTTTGAATTCCAATGATTTCAGATTGGCTGGTTCCCTCGTGTTGTGTAACACAAAGCTTTTGGTCTTCTGTGAACTTCGTCCAAGGGTTGCCTTCTTCGGTGGTGAGGGAGGCGGTGAGGTGTAAGACTCCTCTTCCTCTTCAACCAAGGGTTCCTTCTTTTTTCTTGATGAAGTCTTCATTGTTGTCACTTTTCTCCTCATGGTGTCCATTTGTTTGGATGATGGTGAAGGAGATGATGAAGAAGTGGAGTGTATATGAATATATGTATGGGTTTGAGGGGTTGAAAATGGAGGACTTTTTGGTAAGGGGGTTCGGCTACTCCTTCTTAGGGCAACTTTCTTTTTCATGTTATGAAAAGAATGAAGAAGTGAGAGGGAAGATGAAGAGAGGGGCCGAAGAGTGTGGGGAAAGGTGGGAGGTTAGGGAAGCATTAAATGCTAATTGGAGAGAGAAGTGGTGTAGTTATTACCCATTATGGCGCGGTTATTAACCAAGGAAAGTTTCTTTTTAAAATTAAAACTGAAGGATTAGCTCCTAGAATCAAGGGATGAGGGAAAGATAAAGATTTGATTTGACAATAGCCTCTCTCAACAAGATTTGATATGACAACTTCCAAAAAAAATGTGATTAACATAAAGAGGAACTCAAAACAGGTCAGAGTAAGGTCAAAGTGATTTGGTGGGGCCCAAGATAATTAATATTAGTTCATTTTCCCCCTGAATCATGGCCCGTTCGTCACATCCTAAAAATGTCTCCTGCCTTCCTACGAGACAAAACCAAAGAGTGTCAAAAAATTTCACAAATTATCAATAGAACTTAATTCTATCATTCCCAAAATTTTTCTCAAAGAGTAGAATCTATCTTCACACAAGGGTTTAGTAAAAATGTCTGCAAGTTGATCTTCAGATTTTACAAATTGAATATCAATAGTTCCTTTTTGCACATGCTCTCTAATAAAATGATATTTAATTTCAATGTGCTTTGTTCTTGAGTGCAGAACAGGATTTTTAGAAATGTTTATAGCACTCATATTGTCACAGAACAAGGGTATACTATTGATTTTTAATTTGTAATCTTCCAATTGAGTTTTCAACCAAACTAATTGTGAACAACATACAGATGCATAAATATATTCAGCTTCGGCTATGGATAGAGCTACGGTGGCTTGTTTTTTACTTGACCACATGTTGAGTGAGCTTCCAAGGAAGTAACACATGCCGGATGTACTTCTTCTATCCACTCTATCTCCCGCATAATCTGCATCACAAAATCTTACTGTGCAAAAATTATCAGATTTTGGATACCATAAGCCATAATCACTAGTTGCCTTAATGTATCTAATGATGCGTTTAACGGCCGAAAGATGGGATTCTTTTGGGTGAGATTGAAATCTTGAACATACACCCACACTTTGTACAATATCCGGTCTAGAGGAGGTTAGATACATGAGTGAACCTATCATTCCTCTATACCTTGTTTTGTCCACATCTTTGCCATCTTCATCCTTTTCAAGTTTAGTGTTTGGATGCATTGGTGTTCCCATTGGTTTGGAATTTTCTAGGCCAAATTTTTTTATTAATTCTTTAGTATACTTTTCTTGGTGAATAAATGTACCACTAGGAGTTTGTTTAATTTGGAGGCCAAGAAAGAATGTTAGCTCTCCTATTAAACTCATTTCAAACTCACTAGTCGTGAGTTTTTCAAACTCTTCACACAAGGACTCATTGGCCGACCCAAACACAATGTCATCCACATAAACTTGAACTAGGAGAATATCATCATTAGATGCTTTTATAAATAAAGTAGTGTCGGTGGTACCCTTTTGAAATTGATTTTCCAACAAGAAGGCACTAAGCCTTTCATACCAAGCTCTTGGAGCTTGTCTAAGGCCATAAAGAGCCTTTGAAAATTTGAAAACATGGTTTGGAAATTTTTTATCTTCAAAATCGGTGGGTTGTGCCACAAACACTTCTCTATCAATAAAGCCATTAAGAAAAGCACATTTGACATCCATTTAAAAAATTTTAAAACCCTTATGGGCAGCATAGGCAAGAAGCAACCTAATTGCTTCCATTCTAGCTACCGGAGCAAAAGACTCATCAAAATCTATACCCTCTTCTTGATCGTAACCTTGGGCCACTAATCTAGCCTTGTTACGAACAACTTTTCCATCCTCACCTAGTTTATTTTTGAAAACCCACTTAGTACCCGTTACCTTCTTACCATCCGGATGAGGTACTAGTGTCCAAACCTCATTCTTTTCAAATTAAGCAAGCTCTTCTTGCATGGCTTTGACCCATGATGGATCTTCAAGAGCTTGCTTTACATTGTTGGGCTCTATTTGTGATAAGAGGGAAAAATTGCTTGGTTCGGATTGCCTTTTGGTTGAGGATCTTGTTGTTACACCTTGAGAGGGATCACCAATGATAAAGTCATGAGGATAACCCCTCATGGACTTCCATTCTCTTGGCTTTCGGAGTGGTGTTGAGCTTTGATGAGCTTCTGTGGGTTGTTCTATTCCACATTCTCTTGCCGGCTCAGGAGACAAAACAGAAATGTCTCCTCCATCCTGACGAGACAAAACTGGACTGACAGATTCTTCATTTTGAACAGACTTGGGATTTTCTTTACTAGTTTCCTTATTGATAGCATCTTCACAATTTGAATCATTTTCTATCACAGTACTGGGAATTGAATTAGAATCACAAAAGAAACATGTATGGATTCCTCTATAGTCCTATGGTCTTTGAGGTAAATTCTATAAGCCTTGCTAGTGGTGGAGTATCCAACAAACATCCCCTCATATGATTTTGGATCAAATTTACCGAGGTTTTCTTTATTGTTAAGTACAAAGCATTTTCATCCAAAAACATGGAAATACTTAAGATTAGGAGGGGTTCCTTTCTATAGTTCATAAGGAGTTTTCTTTAATCCTTTTCTAATAATGGTCCTATTCAAAATGTAACAAGCTGTATTTACAGCTTCAGCCCATAGAAATTTTGGAATCTCATTTTCACATAACATAGCCCTAGTCATTTCTTGAAGGCTTCTATTCCTTCTCTCAACCACCCCATTTTGTTGGGGGGTTCTAGGGCATGAAAAGTTATGAGCAATTCCAAAATCATCACAGAATTTTTCAAAGTCTTGGTTTTCAAATTATTTTCCGTGATCACTTCTTAAATGTGCAACTTTTAAATCCTTTTCATTTAAAATTCTTTTGCAAAGGGTTGAGAAAGCATGGAAAGCATCATTTTTATGAGCAAGAAAAAGTACCCAACCGAATCTAGAGTAATCATCCACCACCACTAGACCATATTGTTTACCTCCTAAACTTTGAGTTCTTGTTGGACCAAAAAGATCAATGTGTAACATCTCTAATGGCCTTTTGGTTGAAATGCCATCTTTTGGTTTAAAAGAGGATTTTACTTGTTTGTCTAATTGGCAAGCATCACAAGTAAGATCCTTATCAAATTTGATATTTGAAATTCCTCTAACCAAATTTTTCTTGACTAGCTTAGAAATTTGGTACATGCTAACATGACCCAATTTTCTATGGCATAGCCATTTTTCAGATTCAAGAGAAGTAAAACATGTTACTCTTTGATCTTTTAAGTCTTCAAAAGTCAATCCATACACATTATTGCATCTTTTAGCCTCAAACAAAATATCCCCAGATTTTTCACATATAACTAAGCATATATACTTTCTAAAAATAACTTTATATCCTAGATCACACAGTTGGCTTACACTAAGTAAGTTGTGTTTCAACCATTTACAAGAAGAATATCATTTATACAAGATGAAAAACTTTTACCAACTTTTCCAACGGCCACTATTTTTCCTTTACCATCATCACCGAAAGTGACAAACCCTCCATCATACTCATCAAGCTTTATGAAGAAGGTTGTCTTTCCGGTCATATGCCTAGAGCATCCGCTGTCCTTATACCACATATTGTCCTTCCGCTTGGATGCTAGGTATACCTACAAAATGAGCTCAAGTGACCTTAGGTATCCAAATCTTCTTGGATCCTTTCACGTTAAACCATCTCCTATGTCCCAATCCATTATAATAAAAAATAACTTTGTAAACTTTGTCACCAATCATTCTTTCACCAAAGAAGCATTGAATGGGAAAGTGTCCATTTCGGTTACATAGTCTACAAAACCTTGGAGTTGCTGCTTTGTTAAAGCTTGTTGGGTTTTGAAACATTGTATCATTAGAAGACGAAGCAATATTTTCAAAATAAAGTTTCTCAACAGATTTAAAGAAGCCCAAGCCAGCTTTATCATAAAGAGGTTTTTGACAAGTGATGAGCGGATAATTTATACCCTTTTTGGCATTGTTTTTACATAGTTTTTAGTATGATTTAGCTATTTTTTATTATATTTTTATTAGTTTTTATTTAAAAATTATATTTCTGGACTTTACTATGAGTTTGTGTGTTTTTCTGTAATTTCAGGTATTTTCTGGCTGAAATTGAGGGACCTGAGCAAAAATCTGATTCAGAGGCTGAAAAAGGACTGCAGATGCTGTTGGATTCTGACCTCCCTGCACTCGAAGTGGATTTTCTGGAGCTACAGAAGCCCAATTGGCACACTCTCAATTGAGTTAGAAATTAGACATCTTGGACTTTCCATCAATATATAATAGTCCATACTTTGTCCGAGAATTGATGGCCCAAACTAGCGTCCAAAGACAGCCTAAAACATCTTGGCATAAAACGCCTAAACTGGCACCAGAATTGGAGTTAAACGCCCAAACTGGCACCAAAGCTGGCGTTTAAATCTAGGAACAGTCCATGCACGAAAAAGCTTCAATGCTCAGCCCAAGCACACACCAAGTGGGCCCCGGAAGTGGATTTCTGCACTTAGTTACTCATTTTCTGTAAACCTAGATTACTAGTTTAGTATAAAAACTACTTTTAGTGATTTATTTAGCGGCTTTTATCAAGTCTGTGAGTTAGATGCTATTGTACACGTTTGGAAGCTGGCCATTCGGCCATGCCTAGACCTTTTTCACTTATGTATTTTCTACGGTGGAGTTTCTACACCCCATAGATTAAGGTGTGGAGCTATGCTGTTCTTCATAAATTAATGCAATTACTACTGTTTTTCCTTCAGTTCACGCCTACTTCTTCTCCAAGATATACTCTCGTTCTTAATTCAGTTAAGTCAGAATGAAGGGGTGACCCGTGACAATCACCCAATCTTTGTTACTCGCTTAGCCAAGATCGCGTGCCTGACAACCACAAAGCGATCTACATGATGTTCAACGTAGTCATTGGACGACAGCTGGAGTATATTCTCTTGGATATCTAATACACGGACAGAGTCCGTGAGATTAGCATCTTCGTGGTATAGGCTAGAACCATTGGCAGCATTCCTGAGATCCAGAAAGTCTAAACCTTGTCTGTGGTATTCCGAGTAGGATCTGGGAAGGGATGACTGTGACGAGCTTCAAACTTGCAAATGTTGGGCACAGTGACAGTGTACAAAAAGACAATGGTCTTATTCCGACGTTAGCGGGAACCGACAGATGATTAGCCGTGCGGTAACAACACATATGGATTTGTTTTCATCCGAGAGGATCATGCAGCTTGCCATGGACGGAGGTAACACATGGTTGGAAGAAGGCAATATGAAAGCAGAAGTTCAGAAGCAACAAAGTATCTCCATACGCTTATCTGAGATTTCCACCTGTGAATTACATAAGTAACTTTATTTTATTTTATATTTTATTTATATTTTAATTGTCAAAACCTCTTAACCATTTGAATCCGCCTGACTGAGATTTACAAGGATGACCATTGCTTGCTTCAAGCCGACAATCTCCATGGGATTGACCCTTACTCACGTAAGGTTTATTACTTGGACGACCCAGTGCACTTGCTAGTCAGTTACACAGAATTGTGAAGAAGTCTTGAGATCACGTTCTCCCACACCAAGTTTTTGGCGCTATAGCCAGGGAATGAATAATCACGATTTCGCGTACCAAGTTTTTGGCGCCGTTGCCGGGGATTGTTCGAGTTTGGACAACTGACGGTTCATCTTGTTGCTCAGATTAGGTAATTTTATTTTATTTTTATTTTTGAAAAAATTTTCAAATATATATATATATATATATATATATATATATATATATTTCTTCTTCAGAATTTTTAAGAATAAATTCTAGAGTTTCAGATGATATGTGAAGTCTGGCTGGCTGCTAAGCCATGTCTAATCTTTAGGACTGAGGCTTCCACTTATCATTGCAGGAGCTTTTTGATTCTCATCAATGCAGCTGTTGTATGTCTGATTTGTATGCTGAAGCTTGGCTGGCCATTGGCCATGTCTAATCTTTTGGACCGAAGCTTTCACATAAAGCTTGGCTGGCTATTAAGCCATGTCTAAATTTTTGGACCGAAGCTTTAGACTAACACTACTTGATTCCTGGAATTCTTATTAAAAATTTTGAATTTCTTTATTTTTATTTTTCCAAAATAATTTTCGAAAAATCCAAAAAAATTTAATAAAATCATAAAAACCAAAAAAATATTTTGTGTTTCTTGTTTGAGTCTTGTGTCAAGTTTTAAGTTTGGTGTCAATTGCATCTTTTTAATTCTCTTAAAATTTTCGAAAAATTTATGCATGTGTTCTTCATGATCTTCAAGTTGTTCTTGATGATTGTCTTTGTTTGATCTTGTGTTTTTCTTGTTTTGTGTCTTTTATTATTTTTCATATGCATTTTTGAATTCTTATTGTCTATAGAATAAAAATTTTTAAGTTTGGTGTCTTGCATGTTTTTCTTTTCTTAAAAATATTTCAAAAATAAGTTCTTGGTGTTCATCATGATCTTCAAAGTGTTCTTAGTATTCATCTTGACATTCAAAGTGTTCTTACATGCATTAGTTGTTTTGATTTTAACTTCTTATGTCTTGTGTCTGTTTGATATTTTTCTCTTTCCTCATTAAAAATTCAAAAATAAAAATAATATCTTTCTCTTATTCACTAATAAATTTCGAAATTTTGAATTGATTTAGTCAAAAATTTTTAAAATTTAGTTGTTTCTTGTTAGTCAAGTCAAACTTTCAAATTAAAAATTCTATCTTTTCAAATCTTTTTCAAAAATAAAATCTTTTTCATTTTTCTTTTCTGTTTTTTTCAAAAATTTTAAAATTGATTTTCAAAATCTTTTTCTTAATTTTATCTCATATTTTTGAAATTAATATTAACATTTAATGTTTTGAGTAAAAAATTTTCAAGTTGTTACTTACCTATTAAGAAAGGTTCAAACTTTAAATTCTAGAATCATATCTTTTAGTTTCTTGTTAGTCAAGTAATCAACTTTAATTTCAAAAATCAAATCTTTTTAATTTCCTTTTCAAATCTTTTTCAAAATAAATTTCAATCATATATTTTTCAAAATCAATTTCAAAATCTTTTCTAACTTCTTATCTTTTCAAAATTGATTTTCAAATCTTTTTTCAATTAACCACTTGACTTTTTGTTTGATTTTAAAAGTTTTCTATTTCAATCATATCTTTTTCAAAATCACCTAACTACTTTTCTCTCTCTAATTTTTGAAAACTCCTCACCACTTTTTCAAAATTCTTTTAATTAACTAATTGTTTTAAATTTTAATTTAATTTTATTCCTTTTTATAATTTTCGAATACTAACCAATAATTAAAATAAAAACAAAAATATTTTCCTTTTATTTTAATTTAAAATTCAAATTCTCTCTCTCATCTCTTTCTATTTATTTATTTGTTTACTAACACTTCTCTTCTTCTTATAATTCGAACCCTTTCTCCCTCTCTGTGTTCGAATTCTTCATCTTTTCTCTTCTCATTCTTCTACTCTTCTCTTCTTCTACTCACATAAAGGAATCTCTATACTGTGACATAGATGATTTCTATTCTTTTCTGTTCTCTTCTTTTTCATATGAGCAGGAGCAAGGATAAGAACATTCTTATTGAAGCTGATCCGGAACCTGAAAGGACTCTAAAGAGGAAGCTAAGAGAAGCTAAAGCACAACACTCTGGAGAGGACCTGACAGAATTTTTCAAAAAAAAAAAAAGAAGAGATGGCCGAACCCAACAACAATGATGGAGATGCAAGGAAGATGCTTGGTGACTTTATTGCACCCTCTTCTGACTTCTGTGGAAGGAGCATCTCAATTTCTGCAATTGGAGCAAACAACTTTGAGCTTAAGCCTCAATTAGTTTCTCTAATGCAGCAGAACTGCAAGTTTCATGGACTTCCATTGGAAGATCCTCATCAGTTTTTAGCTAAATTCTTGCAAATCTGTGATACTGTTAAGACCAATGGGGTTAATCCTAAGGTCTACAGACTTATCCTTTTTCCCTTTGCTATAAGAGACAGAGCTAGGACATGATTGGACTCACAACCTAAAGATAGCCTAAACTCTTGGTAAAAGTTGGTCAATGCTTTCTTGGCCAAATTCTTTCCACCTCAGAAGTTAAGCAAGCTTAGAGTGGAAGTCCAAACCTTCAGACAGAAGGAAGGTGAATCCCTCTATGAAGCTTGGGAAAGATACAAGCAGTTAATCAGAAGGTGTCCTTCTGACATGTTTTCAGAATGGAGCATCATATGTATATTCTATGATGGTCTGTCTGAATTGTCCAAGATGTCATTGGACCACTCTGCTGGAGGATGTCTTTATCTGAAGAAGACACCTGCAGAAGCCCAGGAACTCATTAAAATGGTTGCAAATAACCAGTTCATGTACACTTCTGAAAGGAATCATGTGAATAATGGGACAACTCAGAAGAAAGGAGTTCTTGAGATTGATACTCTGAATGCCATATTGGCTCAGAACAAAATATTGACTCAGTAAGTCAATATGATTTCTCAGAGTCTGTCTGGAATGCAAGCTGCAATAGGTAGTACTAAGGATGCTTCCTAAGAAGAAGAAGCCTATGACCCTAAGAATCCTGCAATGGAAGAGGTGAATTACATGGTAGAATCCTATGGAAACACCTGTAATCCTTCATGGAGGAATCATCCAAATTTCTCATGGAAGAATCAACAGAAGCTTAATTAAGGCTTCAATAATAATAATAATGGTGGAAGAAACAGGTTTGGCAATAGCAAACCTTTTCCATCATCTTCTCAGCAACAGACAGAAAATTTTAAGCAGAGCCACTCTGACTTAGCAACTGTAGTCTCTGATTTATCCAAGACCACTCTCAGTTTCATGAATGAAGCAAGGTCCTTCATTAGAAATTTGGAGGCACAAGTGGGTTAGCTGAGTAAAGTTACTGAAATCCCTCCTAGTACTCTCCCAAGCAATACAGAAGAAAATCCAAAAAGAGAGTGCAAGGCCATAAACACGTCCCACATGGCCGAACTTGGAGAGGAAGGAAAGGCAGTGACCTCCAGTAAGGAAGACCTCAATGGATGTCCACTGGCCTCCAAGAAGTTCCCTAATGAGAAACCAAAGGAATCTGAGGCTCATATAGAGACCATAGAGATTCCACTGAACTTACTGTTGCCATTCATGAGCTCTGATGAGTATTCTTCCTCTGAAGAGGATGAAGATATTATTGAAGAGCAAGTTGCTCAGTATCTAGGAGCAATCATGAAGCTGAATGCCAAGTTAATTGGTAATGAGACTTGGGAGGATGAACCCCCATTGCTCATCAATGAACTAAATGATCTGGTTCAACTGAAATTACCTCAGAAGAAATAGGATCCTGGAAAGTTCTTAATACCTTGTACCATAGGCACCATAACCTTTGAGAAGGCTCTGTGTGACCTGGGGTCAGGGATAAACCTCATGCCCTTCTCTGTAATGGAGAAACTAGGGATCTTTGAGGTGTAAGCTGTAAGAATCTCACTAGAGATGGCAGACAATTCAAGAAAACAGGCTTATGGACTAGTAGAGGATGTCTTGGTAAAGGTTGAAGGCCTGTACATCCCTGCTAATTTCATAATCCTAGATACTGGGAAGGAAGAGGATGAATCCATCATCCTTGGAAAACCCTTCCTAGCCACAGCAAGAGCTGTGATTGATGTGGACAGAGGAGAGTTAGTCCTTCAATTGAATGAGGACTACCTTGTGTTTAAGGCTCAAGGATCTTCTTCTGTAACCATGGAGAGGAAGCATGAAAAGCTTCTCTCAACACAGAGTCAATTAGAGCTCCCACACTCAACTTCTAAGTTTGGTATTGGTAGGCCAACATCAAGTTCTGAGTCTCTGTGAAGCTCTCTAAGAGCTCACTGTCAAGCTATTGACATTAAAGAAGCGCTTATTGGGAGGCAACCTAATGTTATTTAATTATATTTATTTATTTTCCATTGCTATTTTATGTTTTCTTTAGGTTGATGATCATGTGAAGTCACAAAAATAATTGAAAAATAAAAAACAGAATGAAAAACAGCATCAAAAACAGCACACCCTGGAGGACAAGCTTACTGGCATTTAAACGCCAGTAAGGATAGCAGAATGGGCGTAACGCCCAGCCTGGCAGCATTCTGGGCGTTAAACACCAGAATGGGCAGCACTCTGGGTGTTTAACGCCAGAAAAGGGTGTCTGGCGTCTGGCTAGCGTTAAACACCAGAAAGGGGCAACAGACTGGCGTTTAACGCCAGGACAGGTAGCAGAGCTGGCGTTAAACACCAGGATTGGCACATAGTGGGCGTTTAAACGCCAGAATGGTGCAGGGAGCAGAATTCCTTGACATCTCAGGATCTGTGAACCCCACAGGATCTCCACCTACCCCACCTCTTCTTATCTCCTCTTCACACCTTTCCATAACACTCTTCCCCAAATACCCTTGACCAATCCCATCAATAACTCTTCCCCAAACACCCCTCACCTATCAAATCCTACCCTCTTCCCCACAACCTCTTCACCACTCACATCCATCCATCATTAAACCCCACCTACCTCACCATTCAAATTCAAACCATTTCCCTCCCAAACCCACCCACTCATGGCCGAATTCCCTCTCTCCCTTACCCTATAAATACCCCTCCTTACCACCTTCATCTTCACACAACATACACACTACTACCCCCTTGGCCGAACCCTCTCCTAACCTCCATCTCCTCCATTTCTTCTTCTTCTACTCCTTTCTTTCTTCTTCTTTTGCTCGAGGACGAGCAACCATTCTAAGTTTGGTGTGGGAAAAGCTAAAGCTTTTTGTTTTTCCATAACCATCAATGGCACCTAAGGCCGGAAAAATCTCTAGAAAGAGGAAAGGGAAGACAATTGCTTCCACCTCCGAGTCATGAGAGATGGAGAGATTCATCTCAAAGGTCCATCAAGACCACTTCTATGAAGTTGTGGCCAAGAAAAAGGTGATCCCCGAAGTCCCCTTCAAGCTCAAAAAGAGCGAATATCTAGAGATCCGACATGAGATTCGAAGGAGAGGTTGGGAAATTCTCACAACCCCATTCAACAAGTCGAGATCTTAATGGTTCAAGAGTTCTATGCTAATGCATGGATCACTAGAAACCATGACCAAGGTGTGAACCCGAACCCAAAGAATTGGCTCACAATGGTTCGGGGGAAATACTTGGATTTCAGTCCAGAAAATGTGAGGTTAGCATTCAACTTGCCAATGATGCAAGGATATCCTCACCCTTTCACTAGAAGGGTCAACTTTGATCAAAGGTTGGACCAAGTCTTTAGGGACATTTGTGTGGAAGGCGCTCAATGGAAGAGAGATTCAAGAGGCAAGCCGGTTCAACTAAGAAGGCTTGACCTCAAACCCGTGGCTAGGGGATGGTTGGAGTTCATCCAACGCTCTATCATTCCTACTAGCAAACGGTCTGAAGTTACAATAGACCGGGCCATCATGATCCATAGCATCATGAATGGAGAGGAAGTAGAAGTTCATGAGATCATATCCCTAGAACTCTACAAGGTGGCGGACAAGCCCTCTACTTTGGCAAGGTTAGCCTTCCCTCATCTCATCTATACCCTATGCAATTCAGCTGGAATTGTCATAGAGGGAGACATCTTCATTGAAGGAGACAAGCCCATTACTAAGAAAAGGATGGAGCAAACAAGAGAGCCCACTCATGCACCTCAACAAGAGCATGAGAAAATTCCTCATCATGAAATCCCTGAGATGCCTCAAGGAATGCACTTTCCTCCACAAAACTATTGGGAGCAAATCAACACCTCCTTAGGATAATTGAGTTCCAACATGGGACAAGTAAGGATGGAGCACCAAGAGCATTCCATCCTCCTCCATGAAATTAGAGAAGACCAAAGAGCCATGAGGGAGGAGCAACAAAGGTAAGGAAGAGACATAGAAGAGCTCAAGCACTCCAGAAGATCTTCAAGAGAAAGAACTAGCCGCCATCACTAAGGTGGACCCGTTCTTTAATTTTCTTGTTCTTATTTTTCTATTTTTCGAATTCTATGCTTTATGTTTTGTCTATGTTTGTGTCTTTATTACATGATCATTAATGTCTAGTATCTATGTCTTAAAGTTATGAATGTCCTATGAATCCATCACCTTTCTTAAATGAAAATTGTTTTTAATTGCAAAAGAACAAGAGGTACATGGATTTTGAATTTTATCTTGAAATTAGCTTAATTATTTTGATGTGGTGGCAATACTTTTTGTTTTCTGAATGAATGCTTGAATAGTGCATATTTTTGAATTTGTTGTTTATGAATGTTAAAATTGTTGGCTCTTAAAAGAATAATGAAAAAGGAGAAATGTTATTGATAATCTGAAAAATCATAAAATTGATTCTTGAAGCAAGAAAAAGCAGTGAATACAAAGCTTGCGGAAAAAAAATGGCGAAAAAAATAAAGAAAAAAAGAAAGAAAGAAAAAGAAAAAGCAAGCAGAAAAAGCCAATAACCCTTTAAACCAAAAGGCAAGGGTAAAAAGGATCCAAGGCTTTGAGCATTAATGGATAGGAGGGCCCACAAGAATAAAATCATGGCCTAAGCGGCTAAACCAAGCTGTCCCTAACCATGTGCTTGTGGCGTGAAGGTGTCAAGTGAAAAGCTTGAGACTGAGCGGTTAAAGTCGTGGTCCAAAGCAAAAAGAGTACGCTTAAGAGCTCTGGACACCTCTAACTGGGGACTCTAGCAAAGCTGAGTCACAATCTGAAAAGGTTCACTCAGTTTTGTGTCTGTGGTATTTATGTATCCGGTGGTAATACTGGAAAACAAAATGCTTAGGGTCACAGCCAAGACTCATAAAGTAGCTGTGTTCAAGAATCAACATACTGAACTAAGAGAATCAATAACACTATCTGAATTATGAGTTCCTATAGATGCCAATAATTCTGAACTTCAAAGGATAAAGTGAGATGCCAAAACTGTTCAGAAGCAAAAAGACTACAAGTCCCGCTCATCTAATTAAAGCTAATCTTCATTGATAAGTTTGGAATTTATTGTATTTTCTCTTCTTTTTATCCTATTTTGTTTTCAGTTGCTTGGGGACAAACAACAATTTAAGTTTGGTATTGTGATGAGCGGATAATTTATACCCTTTTTGGTATTGTTTTTACACAGTTTTTATTTTTAGTATGATTTAGCTACTTTTTATTACATTTTTATTAGTTTTTATTTAAAAATCCCATTTCTGGACTTCACTATGAGTTTGTGTGTTTTTCTGTGATTTCAGGTATTTTCTGGCTGAAATTGAGGGACCTGAGCAAAAATCTGATTTAGAGACTGAAAAAGGACTGCAGATGCTGTTGGATTCTGACCTCTCAATTGCGTTGGAAAGTAGACATCCTGGGCTTTCCAGCAATATATAATAGTCCATACTTTGTCCGAGAATTGATGGCCCAAACTGGCGTCCAAAGACAGCCTAAAACATCTTGGCGTAAAACACCCAAACTGGCACTAGAATTGGAGTTAAAACGCCCAAACTGGCACCAAAGCTGGGGTTTAACTCCAGGAACAGTCTATGCACGAAAAGCTTCAATGCTCAGCCCAAGCACACACCAAGTGGGCCCCGGAAGTGGATTTCTGCACTTAGTTACTCATTTTCTGTAAACCTAGAATACTAGTTTAGTATAAAAACTACTTTTAGTGATTTATTTAGGGGCTTTTATCAAGTCTGTGAGTTAGATGCTATTGTACACATTTGGAGGCTAGCTATTCGGCCATACCTAGACCTTTTTCACTTATGTATTTTCTACGGTGGAGTTTCTACACCCCATAGATTAAGGTGTGGAGCTCTGCTGTTCTTCATGAATTAATGGAATTACTACTATTTTTCCTTCAGTTCACACCTACTTCTTCTCCAAGATATACTCTCGTTCTTAATTCAGTTAAGTCAGAATGACGGGGTGACCCGTGACAATCACCCAATCTTCGTTACTCGCTTAGCCAAGATCGCGTGCCTGACAACCACAAAGCGATCTACATGATGTTCAACGTAGTCATTGGACGACAGCTGGAGTATATTCTCTTGGATATCTAATATACGGACTGAGTCCGTGAGATTAGCATCTTCGTGGTATAGGCTAGAACCATTGGCAGCATTCCTGAGATCCGGAAAGTCTAAACCTTGTCTGTTGTATTCTGAGTCGGATCTGGGAAGGAATGACTGTGACGAGCTTCAAACTTGCGAATGTTGGGCGCAGTGACAGTGTGCAAAAAGACAATGGTCTTATTCCGACGCTAACGGGAACCGACAGATGATTTGCCGTGCGGTGACAGCACATATGGATTTGTTTTCATCCGAGAGGATCATACAACTTGCCATGGAAGGAGGTAACGCATGGTTGGAAGAAGGCAATAGGAAAGCAGAAGTTCAGAAGCAACAAAGCATCTCCATACGCTTATCTGAAATTCCCACCTGTGAATTACTTAAGTAACTTTATTTTATTTTATATTTTATTTATATTTTAATTGTCAAAACCTCTTAACCATTTAAATTCGCCTGACTGAGATTTACAAGGATGACCATAGCTTGCTTCAAGCCGACAATCTCTGTGGGATCGACCCTTACTCACGTAAGGTTTATTACTTGGACGACCCAATGCACTTGCTGGTCAGTTACACGGAATTGTGAAGAAGTCTTGAGATCACGTTCTCCCAGACCAAGTTTTTGGCGCTATAGCCAGGGAATGAATAATCACGATTTCGCGTACCAACTAGCCAATATTTGATTTAGATTTTCAGAACTTTGAGTGAACTTGGCTAAGTCTTCTTTAAGCTTATTGACCTCTTTAAGCAAATCTTCATTTCTTTTAAAACAGTCCACATACGCAACAACACAATGATCACTTTCACAACTTTTAAGTTGGGCTTTCAGCTGCTTGTTTTCTTCAACAAGTTCAACAGCAATTTCAGCCTCCCTTAATTTATCTTTTAGAAAACCATTTTCTGCTTTAAGAATGGTGATTTGTTGTTCAAGATCTTGGTTATCAAGCAAGAAACATCTAATTTTTTCAGAAAGGTGATCTATTATAAGATGAAGAGCTTCAGTGTCAGGGTTATGAATGACTACCTGTTCAACGTGGTCTGCCATAAGATATGGTTGAGACTTGGTTTCGGATTCTTCATCATCTTCTGAATCATTTTCCAAGTCCTCCCAAGAAGCCATCAGACCTTTCTTCTTTCCCTTCTTTGGCTTCTCTTCTTACTTCAACTTAGGGCAATCTGATTTGAAATGCCCAGTTTCTTTACAGTTGTAACATATCACCTTGTTGAGATCTTTTCTTTGTTTCCTAGAGCTACTTCCCTTGCTTCTCTCCTTGAACTTCACCATTTTCCTGAATTTTTTGGCAAATAACACAAATTTATTTTCAGAGAAATTATCACTGGATTCATCATCCAGGGGGTTAGTAACAGATGTAAAAGCAATTCCTTTCTTTTTTGAATCTTTTTTCAAATAAGTGTTTTCAAAAGCAAGTGAGTTTCCTCTCAAATCATCATATGTCATGGAATCTAGACCACTACTCTCAGATATGATTAATGCTTTTGTTTTCCACTCTTTAGTAAGACATCTTAGAACTCTCCTCACAAGCACAGAATCAGGATACGTAATTCCCATAGCATCCAAGCCAACAATGATAATGTTGAATCTTTTGAACATTTCATCTATTGATTCTCCTTCCTTCTTTGAGAACATTTCATAACTGTTCAGCATGTCTATCCTGGTCTTCTTTACTATGGTGGTTCCTTCATGAGTGATTTAAAGTTTGTCCCAGATTTCCTTTGCCGTTGTGCATCGTGATACCCGTCGGTATTCCTCGATGCTGATAGCACAGTTGAGCAAGTTGACAGCCTTGGCATTGAGCTCCACCTTCTTTCTGTCTTCTTCGGTCCAGCTTGCTTCGGGTTTAAGAGAAACTACTCCTTCAGCACTTGTGGTGGTTGGAAATTGAGGACCCTCCAGGATAATTGATGAGCGGATATTTTATACGCTTTTTGGGGTTAATTTCATATAGTTTTTAGTATGTTTTAGTGAGTTTTTAGTTTGTTTCCATTAGTTTTTAGGAAAAATTCATATTTCTGGACTTTACTATGAGCTGTGTGTTTTTTTGTAATTTCAGGTATTTTTCTGGCTGAAATTGAGGGAGCTGAGCAAAAATCTGATTTAGGCTGAAAAAGGACTGCTGATGCTGTTGGATTCTGACCTCCCCGCACTCAAAGTGGATTTTCTGGAGCTACAAAACTCGAAATGGTGCGCTTCCAAATGAGTTGGAAAGTAGACATCCAGGGCTTCTTAGCAATATATAATAGTCCATACTTTGCTCAAGGATAGATGACGTAAACTGGCGTTCAACACCAGTTCTCTGCCCAATTCTGGCGTCCAGCGCCAGAAAAGGATTACAAGTTGGAGTTCAACGCTAGAAATGGATCCAAACCTGGCGTTGAACGCCCAAAACAGCCTTATGCACGTGAATTGTTTAAGTCTCAGCCCCAGCACACACCAAGTGGGCCCCAGAAGTGGATCTCTGCACCACCCATCATAGTTTACTCATTTTTTGTAAACCTAGGCTACTAGTTTAGTATTTAAACAACTTTTAGAGACTTATTTTGTATCTCATGACATTTCAGATCTGAACTTTGTACTCTTTGCTGGCATGAGTCTCTAAACTCCATTGTTGGGGGTGAGGAGCTCTGCTGTGTCTCAATGAATTAATGCAAGTATTTCTGTTTTCCATTCAAACATGCGTGTTCCTATCTAAGATATCCATTCGCGCCTAATTATGGAGAAGGTGATGATTCGTGACACTCATCACCTTCCTCAATCCATGAACGTGTGTCTGACAATCACCTCCGTTCTACATCAGATTGAATGAATATCTCTTAGATTCCTTAATCAGAATCTCCGTGGTATAAGCTAGATTGATGGCGGCATTCATGAGAATCCGGAAGGTCTAAACCTTGTCTGTGGTATTCCAAGTAGGATTCTGGGATTGGATGACTGTGACGAGCTTCAAACTCACGAGTGCTGGGCGTAGTGACAGACGCAAAAGGATAGTAAATCCTATTCCGGTACGAATGAGAACCTGCAGATGATTAGCCGTGCGGTGACAGCGCACCTGGACCCTTTTCACTGGAAGGATGGATGGTAGCCATTGACAACGGTGATCCACCTACACACAGCTTGCCATAGGAGGACGTGCATGCGTGAATCAGAAGACAGACGAAAGCAGAGATTCTGAAGACAAAGCATCTCCAAAACTCCAACATATTCTCCATTACTGCATAACAAGTAACCTTTAATCCATGCTCTCTTGTTTATTCGCAATTCAACTGATAAATATAATTGACTTCCTGACTAAGAATTGCAAGATAACCATAGATTGCTTCAAACCAACAATCTCCGTGGGATTCGATCCTTACTCACGTAAGGTATTACTTGGACGACCCAGTGCACTTGCTGGTTAGTTGTGCGAATTTGGATAGCAACTCTTTTAGTAACATTAACATACAAATTTGTGCACCAAGTTTTTGGCGTCGTTGCCGGGGATTGTTCGTGTTTGGACAACTAACGGTTTATTTTGTTGCTTAGATTAGGAAAAATTTCTCTTTTTAGTTTAGAGTCTCTTATTGTTGTCGTGTTAGAATTTTAGAATCCTTATTTTCCTTTTCTTAAAATCTTTTTCAAAAAAAAAAATAATTTTTCTATTAAATCCCTGTGCCAAACTTTAAGTTTGGTGTTTTCTTGTTGATTTTTCTGTGTTTTTCGAAAATTTTAGTTTGATTTTCTAAAAATTTTAAGTTTGGTGTTCTTCCTTCATGTTCTTGTGTTCTTGTGAGTCTTCAAATTGTTCTTGAGTTTTCCTTGTGTCTTGATCTTAAAATTTTTAAGTTTGGTGTTCCTTGGTGTTTTTCCCTCCAAAAATTTTCGAAAACAAGGAGCATTAGATCTAAAAATTTTAAATCTTGTGCTATCTTATTGTTCTTCTCTCTCTTCTTAAAATTCAAAAATATCTTTTCTCTCTATTTTAAAGCATCTTTTTCGAAATCTATTTCTAAAATTCAGATTTTTATTTCAAAATTTAAAACTCTTCTTTTTAAAATCATCATATCCTTTTCAAAATCTCCTAATCACTTTCTCTCTCCTCACTTTTTCGAAAATCTTTCACTCATTTTTATTTATTTTATTTTAATTTATTTTGTTTTCGAAATAAATAAATAAATAAATAAATAAAAATATTTTTTCTATTTTACATCATCTCCCTTTCTCCATCATGGACCTAAGCGGAAATGAACAGTCCAGGAGGACTCTGGGGTCATATTCTAACCCCTCTATGGCTTCATATGGGAGTAGTATCTGCATACCCTCCATTGGAGTCAGTAGCTTTGAGTTGAATCCTCAGCTCATTATCATGGTGCAGCAAAGTTGCCAGTATTCCGGTCTTCCACAGGAAGAACCTACAGAGTTTCTGGCACAGTTTTTACAAATTGCTGACACAGTACATGATAAAAAAATAGATCAGGATGTCTACAGATTATTACTGTTTCCATTTGCTGTAAAAGATCAAGCTAAGAGGTGGTTGAATAACCAACCTAAAGCTAGCATAAGGACATGGAAACAGTTGACAGAAAAATTCCTGAATCAATACTTTCCCCCAAAACGGATGACATAGCTAAGGCTGGACATCCAAGGCTTTAAACAAGGAGATAATGAATCTCTTTATGATGCCTGGGAGAGATACAGAGAGATGCTACGAAAATGCCCCTCTGAAATGTTTTCAAAGTGGGTTCAGTTAGACATCTTCTACTATGGGCTTACAGAAGGAGCTCAGATGTCTCTAGATTACTCAGCTGGTGGATCTATCCACATGAGAAAGACAATTGAAGAGGCTCAAGAGCTCATTGATACAGTTGCCAGGAATCAGTATCTGTACCTAAGCAGTGACCCTTCTATGAAAGAAGAGGTTAAGACAGTAACTGCTGAACTCAGTCCTGTAAAACAAGATGCTGAATTCAATCAGCAATTAGACTTTCTAACAAAGCAGTTAGCCAAATTCAAAGATAGACTACAAGAGACAAGGATGGCTAATATACATATGGAAGAACAGTTTAAGCAAACAAAGCAGCAGCTGTCAAGGCAAATAACAGAAGAATGCCAAGCAGTTCAATTAAGAAGTGGGAAAATATTAAATACCCCACCTCAAGGCAGCAAAAAGCTAAGAAATGAGCAAACCACCCAAAATTCACCTGAGGACAGTAAGAGCCCAGGGAAAAGTAATTCTGGAACTAAAACGCCAGAAATTTGGTGGAAGGATGGTGCTGAACACCCAGACCATGCTCAGGAGTGGCGTTCAACGCCAGAAACAAGGCAGGACTGGCGTTCAACGCCAGAAATAGGCAAGGATCTGGCATTGAATGCCCAAAATGGGCAAGATCTGGCGCTGAACGCCTAAAATGGGCACAGTTCTGGCGTTCAGACGCCAGGAACAGACAAGGAGCTGGCGTCCAATTTCACTCCAGCTTCTAACCCTGGCACTCAATTGCCAGTGAGGGATCAGACACACACAAATGCTGATAACAACCCCTCTAAAAAGGCTTCTTCAACCACTTCTGTAGTCAATAAACCTGCAGTAACTAAGGTTGAGGAATATAAAGCCAAGATACCTTATCCTCAAAAACTCCGGAAAGAGGAGCAGGATAAGCAATTTGCTCGCTTTGCAGATTACCTCAGGACTCTTGAAATAAAGATTCCATTTGCAGAAGCACTTGAGCAAATACCTTCTTATGCCAAGTTCATGAAAGAGATCTTGAGTCATAAAAAGGATTGGAGAGAAACAGAAAGAGTTCTCCTCACTGAAGAATGCAGTGCAGTCATTCTGAAGAGCTTTCCTGAAAAGCTTAAAGACCCTGGGAGTTTTCTGATACCATGCATATTAGAAGGTAATTGCACCAAGACAGCTTTATGCGATCTTGGGGCAAGCATCAACCTAATACCTGCATCCACTATCAGAAAGCTTGGTTTAACTGAAGAAGTTAAACCAACCCGGATATGTCTCCAACTTGCTGATGGCTCCACTAAATATCCATCAGGCGTGATTGAAGACATGATTGTCAGGGTTGGGCCATTCGTCTTTCCCACTGACTTTGTTGTGCTGGAAATGGAGGAGCACAAGAGTGCTACTCTCATTCTAGGAAGACCCTTCCTAGCAACTGGACGATCCCTCATTGACGTCCAACAGGGGGAAATAACCCTGAGAGTCAATGATGATGAGTTTAAGTTGAACGCTGTCAAAGCCATGCAGCATCCAGACACATCAACAGATTGCATGAAAGTTGATCTTATTGACTCCTTGGTAGAAGAGATCAACATGGCTGAGAGTCTTGAATCGGAGTTGGAAGACATCTTTAAAGATGTTTAGCCTGATTTGGAGGATTCAGAGGACATGAAAGAGCCTCTGAAATCTCTTCTGGAAGAGGAAAAACCTCCTAAACCCGAGCTCAAGCCATTACCACCATCCTTGAAATATGCATTTCTGGGAGAAGGTGACACTTTTCTAGTGATCATAAGCTCTGTTTTAAATTCACAGGAAGAGGAAGCACTTATTCAAGTGCTAAGGACACACAAGACAGCTCTTGGGTGGTCCATAGGTGACCTTAAGGGCATAAGCCCAGCTAGATGCATGCACAAAATCTTATTGGAGGATAATGCTAAACCAGTGGTTCAACCACAGAGACGACTAAATCCAGCCATGAAGGAAGTGGTGCAGAAAGAGGTCACCAAATTACTAGAGGCTGGGATTATTTATCCTATTTCTGATAGCCCCTGGGTGAGCCCTGTCCAAGTCGTCCCAAAAAAAGGAGGCATGACAGTGATTCATAATGAAAAAAATGAACTGGTTCCTACAAGAACAGTTACAGGGTGGCGCATGTGTATTGACTACAGAAGGCTCAATACAGCCACCAGAAAGGATCATTTTCCTTTACCATTCATAGACCAGATGCTAGAAAGACTAGCAGGTCATGATTATTACTGCTTTTTGGACGGCTACTCAGGCTATAACCAGATTACAGTAGATTCTCAGGATCAAGAGAAAACAGCATTCACATGTCCATCTGGATTGTTTGCTTATAGAAGGATGCCATTTGGGCTGTGTAATGCGCCTGCAACCTTCCAGCGATGCATGCTCTCTATTTTCTCTGATATGGTGGAAAAATTTCTGGAAGTCTTCATGGATGACTTCTCAGTATATGGAGACTCATTCAGCTCCTGTCTTGATCACCTGAAACTTGTTCTGAAAAGATGCCAAGAGACCAACCTAGTTTTAAACTGGGAAAAATGTCACTTCATGGTGACTGAAGGGATTGTTCTTGGGCATAAAATCTCAAACAAGGGAATAGAGGTGGATCAAGCGAAAATAGAGGTAATTAAAAAATTACCACCACCTGCCAATGTTAAGGCAATCAGAAGCTTTCTGGGGCATGCAGGATTCTATAGGAGGTTTATTAAGGATTTTTCAAAAATCGCAAAACCTCTAAGCAATCTGCTAGCTGCTGACACGCCATTTGTGTTTGACACAAAGTGCCTGCAGGCGTTTGAAATGCTGAAAGCTAAGCTGGTCACAGCACCAGTTATTTCTGCACCAGACTGGACATTACCATTTGAGCTAATGTGTGATGCCAGTGATCACGCCATTGGTGCAGTGTTGGGACAGAGGCATGACAAGCTTCTGCACGTCATTTATTACGCTAGTCGCGTTCTAAATGATGCCCAAAAAAATTACACAACCACAGAAAAAGAATTACTTGCAGTGGTTTACGCCATTGACAAGTTCAGATCATACTTAGTAGGATCAAAAGTGATTGTGTATACTGATCATGCTGCTCTTAAATATCTACTCACAAAGCAGGATTCAAAACCCAGGCTCATCAGATGGGTGTTACTTCTGCAAGAGTTTGATATAGAAATAAGAGACAGAAAAGGGACAGAGAACCAAGTGGCTGATCATCTATCCCGGATAGAGCCAGTAGAAGGGACGCCCCTCCCCTCTCTTGAGATCTCTGAGACTTTTCCGGATGAGCATTTATTTGCCATTCAGGAAACACCATGGTTTGCCGATATTGCAAACTATAAAGCTGCAAGGTTCATACCCAAGGAGTACAACAGGATACAAAAGAAGAAATTAATTACTGATGCAAAGTACTACTTGTGGGATGAACCCTATCTCTTTAAGAGATGTGCAGACGGAATAATCCGTAGGTGTGTGCCTAGAGAAAAAGCACAGAGGATCCTGTGGCATTACCATGGATCTCAATATGGAGGCCATTTCGGAGGTGAGCGAACAGCCACCAAGGTCCTCCAATGTGGCTTCTATTGGTCCACACTCTATAAAGATTCCCGAGAGTTTGTACGTAACTGTGACAGTTGCCAAAGAGCTGGTAATCTGCCTCATGGTTACGCCATGCCTCAACAAGGAATCTTGGAAATTGAGTTGTTTGACGTATGGGGAATTGACTTCATGGGACCTTTCCCACCATCATACTCAAACACTTATATTCTGGTGGCAGTTGACTATGTATCAAAATGGGTTGAGGCCATTGCCACACCCACCAATGATACTAAAACAGTGCTGAAGTTCCTCCAGAAACATATCTTTAGCAGGTTTGGTGTCCCTAGAGTACTCATCAGTGATGGGGGCACTCACTTCTGCAATAAACAGCTTTACTCTGCCATGGTTCGGTATGGAATTCGCCATAAGGTGGCTACTCCATATCATCCACAAACTAATGGGCAAGCTGAAGTCTCTAACAGAGAATTAAAGAGAATCCTAGAATGGACAGTAAGTACCCGTAGAAAGGATTGGGCACGGAGCTTGGATGATGCTCTGTGGGACCAGGATAGAACAGCATTCAAGACCCCTATAGGGACCTCTCCATACCAACTTGTGTATGGTAAGGCATGTCACCTGCCCGTGGAACTGGAACATAAAGCCTACTGGGCAACCAGATTCCTAAACTTTGATGCCAAGTTAGCAGGAGAAAAAAGATTGCTCCAGTTAAATGAGCTAGAGGAATTCAGATTCACAGCTTTCGAAAATGCCAAGCTTTATAAAGAGAAATAAAAAAAGTGGCATGACAGAAAGCTGTCATCTAGAATCTTTGAACCAGGATAGAAGGTTCTGCTGTTTAACTCTAGACTCAGGCTATTCCCCGGGAAATTGAAATCCCGGTGGAGGGGACCATACGTGATTACAAGTGTATCACTATATGGTTATGTGGAGCTTCAAGATATTGATTCTGATAAGAGGTTCATTGTCAATGGACAGAGAATCAAGCACTATCTTGAAGGCAACGTTGAGCAAGAATGCTCAAGGCTGAAGCTAGACTAAAAGCTCAGCAAGGTCCAGCTAAAGACAATAAAGAAGCGCTTGCTGGGAGGCAACCCAGCCATGGGGCATCAATCCTCTAAGCATTTTGCCCTATTTCTATTTTTATTTTTATTTGTTTGTATAGAGTTCATTGATACTAAGGTAAATCATCATTTTCATAAATTCACAGGGTTACAGAAGGAATCTACACACAAAACAGAGAAAAGGAGCTCACTGGCAAGAAAACGCCAGTAAAGGATAGCTTTCTGGCGTTCAACGCCAGAAAAGGGCAACAATTGGGCGTTGAACGCCCAGGAGAGCAGCATTTGGGCGTTGAACGCCCAAAACAGGCAGTGTTTGGGCGTTCAAACACCAGGATGGTAGGGAGGAGCCAAATTCGTTTTTCTACATATTTTTCATTCTAATTTTAAATTTTATGTTTCAATGCATGATTTTTTTACATAAACATGTTAAGAACTCTGATTTCTAAAATCCCCAATCTCTAAAAATCCTACTTTAAAAATATCAAATATATCTTAATCCATAAGCACAAACCCTCTTTGCAAATTCAATCCAACTCTTTTCAAATCTTTTTAAAAACAAATCTATCTTTTCAACTCATCAATATCTTTTTCAAAATCTCCACTTTATCTTTTTCAAAATCTAGATCTATCTTTTTCAAAAATCTTTCATATCTTTTCAATTTTAAACTATATCCTCTCTTATCATATCTTCTATCTTATCTTTTCCAAATCAATCTTTTTTATCATATCTTTATCTCTTTTTTCGAAAACCCACCCTCCCTCCCTTTAAATTTGGGTTCGGCCTCCCTCCCCTTCCATCAAAAATTTCACCTAGCTCTCCTTCTATCCCTCTCCTTTCTTTTCTATTGCTTGAGGACAAGCAAACCTCTAAGTTTGGTGTATTTATCCGCGATCACTAAGATCATGGCTCCTAAAGGAAAACAACCCACTCCAAGAGGCAAGAAAGAGAGCGTTCCAAAACCACTTTGGAATCAAGGGAAGTTCTTATCTAAAGAACATTCAGACCATTATAACAAAATAATGGGTCTGAGATCAGTGATCCCGGAAGTTAGATTCGATCTGAAAGAAGATGAATATCCGGAGATCCAGGAGCAAATTCGAATAAGGAACTGGGAAGTCCTAGCTAATCCTGAAACGAAAGTAGGGAGGAACATGGTTCAGGAGTTCTATGCTAATATGTTGCAAACTGACAAGCAGAAACTATCTGGGACTGCTTTCTATGACTATCGGACCGTGGTCAGAGGAAAGATTGTTCATACCCACCCTGACAGGATTAGGGAGATCTTAAAGCTACCTCAGCTAAAAGATGATCCAGACTCCTTCAACAGGAGAATGATGAGAACAGACAAGGGCCTGGATAAGATTCTAGAGGACATATGTATCCCTGGAGCCAGGTGAACCACTAACACAAAGGGTGTCCCAAATCAACTCAAGAGAGAAGATCTCAAACCAGTCGCCAGAGGATGGCTGGACTTCATTGGGCATTCTCTGTTGCCCACTAGCAACCGTTCTGAAGTCACTGTTAAAAGAGCAGTGATGATCCATTGCATCATGATGGGAAAAGAAGTGGAAGTTCATCAGCTAATCTCAGCTGAACTCTACAAAATTGCTAACAAAAATTCTAAAGAGGCCAGGTTGGCTTATCCAAGCGTGATTTCTCTGCTCTGCAAGGACGCTGGAGTAAGGATGGGAATAACTGAGTATATCTCAGTTGAGAAACCAATCACCAAAGCATCAATGGAAAAACAACAAGCACAGGATGATCCCACCAAGAAGAAAACACAGGAATTTCTCCCAGAAATCCCTCAATCTGAATACTGGGAGTATCTTGAGACGTCTGTTACCAAGATACGGGAAGCTATGGAACAAATAATAAAAGAACAGAAGGAACACAGTCAAATTCTTACCTATATGTTTAAAGAACAAGAGAAGCAAGGGCGTGACTTAAGGGAATTGAAGCGCCAGAAGTTATCTCTTGAAGGACCAAGCACCCCACGGATCAGAGGAACATCCACTTCCCAGAACAAAGGTTGTTAAATTCCAATTTTTGCTTTAACTCTGTGATAGTGTCATTATAGAAGTTCACCTTAGGAGTCATATAGTAGTAATTAGTATCTATTTTGATTTTATCTCCAATTAAGCCATAGTTTATTTTTCTCATCATCAGCAAACATGAATAAAATAGTAGATCTTTTAAATAAGAGGCAATAAAATTTCGAGTTTTTAAAGAGAAATTCTAATTAGTTACATGTGGTGGCAATACTTTCTGTCTTCTGAATGAATGCTTGAACAGTGCATATGTCTTTTGAATTTGTTGTTTAAGACTGTTAAAAATGTTGGCTCTTGAAAGAATGATGAACATGAGACATGTTATTGATAATCTGAAAAATCATAAAAATGATTCTTGAAGCAAGAAAAAGCAGCAAAAAAAAAAAAGCCAATAACCCTTAAAACCAAAAGGCAAGGGTAATAAAAAGGATCCCAAGGCTTTGAGCATCAGTGGATAGGAGGGCCTAAGGGAATAGAATCCTGGCCTAAGCGGCTAAACCAAGCTGTCCCTAACCATGTGCTTGTGGCGTGAAGGTGTCAAGTGAAAACTTGAGACTGAGCGGTTAAAGTCAAGGTCCAAAGCAGAAAGAAGAGTGTGCTTAAGAACTCTGGACACCTCTAATTGGGGACTTTAGCAAAGCTGAGTCACAATCTAAAAGGTTCACCCAATTATGTGTCTGTGGCATTTATGTATCCGGTGGTAATACTGGAAAACAAAGTGCTTAGGGCCACGGCCAAGACTCATGAAATAGTTGTTGGTATGCAAAATTGCTACTCAGGTTGTGAATTGTTGTTCGAAATTGATTCCCTGGCAATGGCACCAAAAACGGATGCACAGGACCATGGTCTAAACATATCTTCACAACTTCGCATAACTAACCAGCAAGTGCACTGGGTCGTCCAAGTAATACCTTACGTGAGTAAGGGTCGAATCCCACGGAGATTGTCGGTATGAAGCAAGCTATGGTCACCTTGTAAATCTCAATCAGGCGGATATCAAGTGGTTATGGAGTTTTCGAAAATAAATATAATAGAATAGGGATAGAAATACTTATGTAATTCAGTGGTGAGAATTTCAGATAAGCGAATAGAGATGCTTTCGTTCCTCTGATCCTCTGCTTTCCTGCTATCTTCATCCAATCAGTCTTACTCCTTTCCATGGCTGGCTTTATGTGATACATCACCATTGTCAATGGCTACTTTCGGTCTTCTCTCGGGAAAATGATCCAAATGCCCTGTCACGGCACGGCTAATCGTCTGGAGGCATCACCCTTGTCAATGGCTTCATCTTATCCTCTCAGTGAAAATGGTCAACGCACCCTGTCACGGCACGGCTATTCATCTGTCGGTTCTCGATCATGCTGGAATAGAATTTACTATCCTTTTGCGTCTGTCACTAACGCCCTGCAATCGCGAGTTTGGAGCTCGTCACAGTCATTCATTCATTGAATCCTACTCGGAATACCACAGACAAGGTTTAGACCTTCCGGATTCTCTTGAATGCCGCCATCATTCTAGCTTACACCACGAAGATTCTGGTTAGGAGATCTAAGAGATACTCATTCAGTCTAAGGTAGAACGGAAGTGGTTGTCAGGCACGCGTTCATAGGGAATGATGATGATTGTCACGTTCATCACATTCAGATTGAAGTGCGAATGAATATCTTAGAAGCGAAACAAGATGAATTGAATAGAAAACAGTAGTACTTTGCATTAATCTTTGAGGAACAGCAGAGCTCCACACCTTAATCTATGGAGTGTAGAAACTCTACCGTTAAAGATACATAAGTGAAGGTCCAAGCATGGCCGAGAGGCCAGCCCTCAAACGTGATCTAAGATAGTATACAACTGATCAAAGATGGCTAATACAATAGTAAAAGGTCCTATTTATAATAAACTAGCTACTAGGGTTTACAGAAGTAAGTAATTGATGCATAAATCCACTTCCGGGGCCCACTAGGTGTGTGCTTGGGCTGAGCTTAAGTGTTGCACATGTAGAGGTCCTTCTTGGAGTTGAACGCCAGCTTTTGTGCCAGTTTGAGCGTTCAACTCTGGTTTTGGCTCCTTTTCTGGCGCTGGACGCCAGATTTGGGTAGAAAGCTGGCGTTGAACGCCAGTTTACGTCGTCTATTCTTGGCCAAAGTATGGACTATTATATATTGCTGGAAAGCCCTGGATATCTACTTTTCAACGCAATTGGAAGCGCGCTATTTCGAGTTCTGTAGCTCTAGAAAATCCACTTTGAGTGCAGGGAGGTCAGAATCCAACAGCATCAGCAGTCCTTCTTCAACCTCTGAATCTGATTTTTACTCAAGTCCCTCAATTTCAGCCAGAAAATAACTGAAATCACAGAAAAACACACAAACTCATAGTAAAGCCCAGAAATGTGAATTTAACATAAAAACTAATGAAAACATCCCTAAAAGTAACTAGATCCTACTAAAAACATACTAAAAACAATGCCAAAAAGCGTATAAATTATCCGCTCATCACAACACCAAACTTAAATTGTTGCTTGTCCCCAAGCAACTGAAAATCAAGTAGGATAAAAAGAAGAGAATATACAATAAATTCCAAACTATCAATGAAACAGAGCTTCAATCATATGAGCGGGGCTTATAGCTTTTTGCCTCTTGAATAGTTTTGGCATCTCACTTTATTCATTGAAGTTCAGAATGATTGGCATCTATAGGAACTCAGAGTTTAGATAGTGTTATTGACTCTCCTAGTTCAGTATGATGATTCTTGAACACAGCTATTTTATGAGTCTTGGCCGTGGCCCTAAACACTTTGTTTTCCGGTATTGCCACCGGATACATAAATGCCACAGACACATGATTGGGTGAACCTTTTCAGATTGTGACTCAGCTTTGCTAAAGTCCCCAATTAGAGGTGTCCAGGGTTCTTAGGCACACTCTTTTTTTGCTTTGGACCTTGACTTTAACCGCTCAGTCTCAAGTTTTCACTTGACACCTTCACGCCACAAGCACATGGTTAGAGACAGCTTGATTTAGCCGCTTAGACCAGGATTTTATTCCTTTAGGCCCTCCTATCCACTGATGCTCAAAGCCTTGGGATTTTTTTTATTTGCCCTTGCCTTTTGGTTTTAAGGGTTATTGGCTTTTTGCTCTTGCCTCTTGGTTTTAAGAGCTTTGGCTTTTTCTGCTTGCTTTTTCTCTTTTTTTTTTTCGCCTATTTTTTTCTGCAAGCTTTGTTCTTTACTGCTTTTTCTTGCTTCAAGAATCATTTTTATGATTTTTCAGATTATCAAATAACATGTCTCTTAGTCATCATTCTTTCAAGAGCCAACATATTTAACATTCTTAAACAACAACTTCAAAAGACATATGCACTGTTCAAGCATACATTCAGAAAACAAGAAGCATTGTCACCACATCAATATAATTAAGCTAAGTTCAAGGATAAATTCGAAACTCATGTACTTCTTGTTCTTTTGAATTAAAACATTTTTCATTTAAGAGAGGTGATGGATTCATAGGACATTCATAACTTTAAGACAAAGTTACTAACTACTAATGATCATGTAATGAAGACACAAACATAGATAAGCACATAACATAGAAAACAAAAAATAGAAGAAATAAGAACAAGGAATGAATCCACCTTAGTGATGGTGGCATTTCCTTCTTGAGGAACCAATGATGTCCTTGAGCTCTTCTATGTCTCTTCCTTGCCTTTGTTACTCCTCCTTCATTGCTTTTAGATCTTCTCTGATTTCATGAAGGATGATGGAGTGCTCTTGATGTTCCACCCTTAGTTGCTTCCAATAATTGTGTGGAAGAAAATGTATCCCCTGAGGTATCTCAGGGATCTCTTGATTTGCAGTCAAATGTTCTACCACTGAACTATAGACCCTTGATGGAAGCTTTTGTCTTCCCTTTCCTCTTTCTAGAGGTTTCTCTGGCCTTAGGTGCCATCAATGGTTATGGAAAAAAACAAAAAAGCTATGCTTTTACCACACCAAACTTAGAATGTTGCTCGCCCTCGAGCAAAAGAAGACAGAATAGAAGAAGAAGAAGATATGTAGGAGATGGATGGATGTGTGTATTCGGCCATATGGGTGGGGTTGGGTGGGAGAAAGATGTTGAATTTTGAAGGTAGTGGGTGTATGGATGTGAGTGGTAAATGGAAAACAGAAGGGATGATCATGAATGGAAAGAGAGATGATGAGGTAGGTGGGGATCCTGTGGGGTCCACAGATCCTGGGGTGATCCTATGGTGTCCACAGATCTTGAGGTGATCCTGTGGTGTCCACAGATCCGGAGGTGTCAAGGATTTACATCCCTGCACCCATTAGGCATGTAAAATGCCCTTGCACACAACTCTGGGCGTTCAGCGCCAGGTTGGTGCCCATTTTGGGCGTTCAACGCCCATTTGTTGCCATTTCTGGCGTTGAACGCCAGAACCATGCTTGTTCTGGGCGTTCAGCGCCAGAATACTACCCATTTTGGGCGTTCAGCGCCAGAACCATGCTCTGTTCTGGCGTTGAACGCCAGGCAGATGCTCCTCCAGGGTGTGATTTTTTTTTCTGCTGTTTTTTATTCCGTTTTCAATTTTTATATTTATTTTGTGACTCCTCATGATCATGAACCTATAAAGACATATAACTAAGAAAAATATAGTTAGATAAATAAAAATTGGGTTGCCTCCCAACAAGCGCTTCTTTAATGTCAATAGCTTGACAGTGGGCTCTCATGGAGCCTCACAGATGTTCAGAGCATTGTTGAGACTCTCCAACACCAAACTTAGAGTTTGACTGTGGGGGCTTGTGTTGACTCTGCTTTGAGAGAAGCTTTTCATGCTTCCTCTCCATGGTTGCAGAGGGAGATCCTTGAGTTTTAAATACAAGGGAGTCCTCATTCCATTGAAGGACTAGTTCACCTCTGTCAACATCAATCATAGCTCTTGCTGTGGCCAGGAAAGGTCTTCCTAAGATGATGGATTCATCCTCTTCCTTTCCAGTATCTAGGACTATAAAATCAGCAGGGACGTAAAGGCCTTCAACCTTTACTAACACGTCCTCTACTTGTCCATATGCCTGTTTTCTTGAATTGTCTGCCATCTCTAATGAGATTTTAGCAGCTTGCACCCCATAGATTCCCAGTTTCTCTATTACAGAGAGGGGCATGAGGTTTATTCCTGAACCAAGGTCACACAGGGCCTTAAAGATCATGGTGCCTATAGTACAAGGTATTATGAACTTTCCAGGATCCTATCTCTTCTGAGGCAATGTCAGTTGATCCAGATCACTTAGTTCATTGATGAACAAGGGAGGTTCAACTTCCCAAGTATCAATGCCAAATAATTTGGCATTCAGCTTCATGATTGCACCAAGAAACTTGGCTGTTTGCTCTTCAGTAACATCCTCATTCTCTTCAGAAGAGGAATACTCATCAGAGCTCATGAAGGGCATAAGGAGGTTCAATGGAATCTCTATGGTCTCTAGATGAGCCTCAGAGTCCTTTGGTTCCTCAGAGGGAAGCTCCTTATTGATCACTGGACGTCCCAGGAGGTCTTCCTCCTTGGGATTCACGTCCTCCTCTCCTTCTTTGGGTTCGGCCATGGTGCTTATCTCAATGGCCTTGCACTCTCCTTTTGGATTCTCTTCTGTATTGCTTGGGAGAGTACTAGGAGGGATTTCAGTGATCCTTTTACTCAGCTGGCCCACTTGTGCTTCCAGATTTCTAATGGAAGACCTTGTTTCATTCATGAAACTTACAGTGGCCTTAGATAGATCAGAGACTAAGTTTGCTAAGTTAGATGGATTCTGCTCAGAATTCTCTGTCTGTTGCTGAGTGGATGATGGAAAAGGCTTGCTATTGCTAAACCTGTTTCTTCCACCATTATTAAAGCCTTGTTGAAGCCTTTGATCCTTCCAAGAGAAATTTGGATGATTTCTCCATGATGAGTTATAGGTGTTTCCATAAGGTTCACCTAAATAATTCACCTCTGCTATTGCAGGGTTCTCGGGATCATAAGCTTCTTCTTCATAAGAAGCCTCTTGAGTACTGTTGGATGCAGCTTGCATTCCATTCAGACTCTGAGAAATCATATTGACTTGCTGAGTCAATACTTTGTTCTGAGCCAATATGGCATTCAGAGTGTCAATCTCAAGAACTCCCTTCTTCATAGGCGTCCCATTATTCAGAGGATTCCTTTCAGAAGTGTACATGAACTGGTTATTTGCAACCATGTCAATGAGTTCTTGAGCTTCTACAGGCGTTTTCTTTAGGTGAATGGATCCACCTGCAGAAGTATCCAATGACATCTTTGATAACTCAGATAAACCATCATAGAATATATCCAGGATGGTCCATTCTGAAAGCATGTCAGAAGGACACTTTTTTGGTCAGTCCTTTGTATCTCTCCCAAGCTTCATAGAGGGATTCACCTTCTTTCTGTCTGAAGGTTTGAACATCCACTCTAAGCTTGCTCAGCTTTTGAGGAGGAAAGAACTTGGCTAAGAAAGCCTTGACCAGCTTATTCTGAAAAAGAGTTAGTTGATTTTTTAAAATAGTTTTTGAAAAAGGTTAGTGGTTTTTCGAAAATAAAAATGAAAAATTAAAATAAAAAAGAAATTTTTGAAAAAGGGGGAAGATATTTTCGAAAATAGAGAGAGAGAGAGTTAGTTAGGTGGTTTTGAAAAAAGGTAAGAAACAAACAAAAAGTTAGTTAGTTAGTTGAAACAAATTTTGAAAAGATAAGAAGTTAGGAAGTTAGAAAAGATATTTTCAAATCAAATTTTTGAAAAAGATAAGATGAGAAGATATTTTTGAAAAGATATGATAGAAATTAGTTTTTGAAAAAGATTTGATTTTTAAAATCACAATTAATGACTTGATTCACAAGAAATCACAAGATATGATTCTATTACTTAAAGTTTGAATCTTTCTTAACAAGTAAGTAACAAACTTGAAATTTTTGAATCAAAACATTAATTGTTATTGTTATTTTCAAAAATTTGACATAAAATTAAGAAAAAGGTTTTTGAAAAATATTTTTGGAATTTTCGAAAATAACTAAGAAGTTTGAAAAAGATTTGATTTTTGAAAAAGATTTTGAAAAAGATGAGATTTTTAAATTGAAAATTTGATTTGACTCATAAAAACAACTAAATTTTAAAAATTTTTGAAAAAAAGTCAAATCTAATTTTCGAATTTATGAGAGAGAAAGAGGGAAAGATATTTTTTTTTATTTTTGAATTTTTATGATGAGAGAGAAAAACACTAAAAAGATGCAATGCATAAAATTTTTAGATCAAAACAATGAATGCATGCATGAATGCTATGAATGTCAAGATGAACACCAAGAACACTATGAATGTCAAGATGAACACCAAGAACATATTTTTGAAAAATTTTTGATGCAAAGAAAACATGTAAGACACCAAACTTAGAAATCTTTCATGTTTAGACTCTAAGAAACGAAAAATGCACATGTAAAACAAGAAAAGACACAAAACATGAAAACATCAAGATCAAACAAGAAGACTTACCAAGAACAACTTGAAGATCATGAAGAACACTATGAATGCATGATATTTTCGAAAAATGCAAGATGCATATGCAATTGACACCAAACTTATAACATGACTCAAGACTCAAACAAGAAACACAAAAATATTTTTGATTTTTATGATTTTCTAATTTTTTTGGATTTTTATTTTATATTTTTCGAAAATTATTTAGAAAGAAAGAAAAATAAGGATTCCAAAATTTTTAATATGAATTCCAGGAATCTTGCCATGTTAGTCTAAAGCTTCAGTCCAGGAATTAGACATGGCTCACTAGCCAGCCAAGCTTTCAATGAAAGCTCCGGTCCAAAACACTAGATATGGCCAGTGGCCAGCCAAGCTTCAGCATGTAATTCAGACATGACATGCCTGACATACCCTACAGTCATATAACAGCTGATGGTTGGAAGCCTCAGTCCAAAAGAATTTAGACATGGCTTTACAGCCAGCCAGGCTTCACATGCTTCATGAAACACTAGAATTCATTCTTAAAAATTTTGAATCTAAAATTTTTTCGAAAACAGGTGAGAAAATTTTGAAATATTTTTGAAAATTTTTTTGAAAAGAAAACAAAAAGAAAATTACCTAATCTGAGCAACAGGATGAACCGTTAGTTGTCCAAAATCAAACAATCCCCGGCAACGGCGCCAAAAACTTGGTATGCGAAATTGCTACTCAGGTTGTGAATTGTTGTTCGAAATTGATTCCCTGGCAATGGCACCAAAAACGGATGCACAGGACCATGGTCTAAACATATCTTCACAACTTCGCATAACTCACCAGCAAGTGCACTGGGTCGTCCAAGTAATACCTTACGTGAGTAAGGGTCGAATCCCACGAAGATTGTCGGTATGAAGCAAGCTATGGTCACCTTGTAAATCTCAGTCAGGCGGATATCAAGTGGTTATGGAGTTTTCGAAAATAAATATAATAGAATAGGGATAGAAATACTTATGTAATTCAGTGGTGAGAATTTCAGATAAGCGAATAGAGATGCTTTCGTTCCTCTGAACCTCTGCTTTCCTGCTATCTTCATCCAATCAGTCTTACTCCTTTCCATGGCTGGCTTTATGTGATACATCACCATTGTCAATGGCTACTTTCGGTCTTCTCTCGGGAAAATGATCCAAATGCCCTGTCACGGCACGACTAATCGTCTGGAGGCATCACCCTTGTCAATGGCTTCATCTTATCCTCTCAGTGAAAATGGTCAATGCACCCTGTCACGGCACGGCTATTCATCTGTCGGTTCTCGATCATGCTGGAATAGAATTTACTATCCTTTTGCGTCTGTCACTAACGCCCTGCAATCGCGAGTTTGGAGCTCGTCACAGTCATTCATTCATTGAATCCTACTCGGAATACCACAGACAAGGTTTGGACCTTCCGGATTCTCTTGAATGCCGCCATCATTCTAGCTTACACCACGAAGATTCTGGTTAGGAGATCTAAGAGATACTCATTCAGTCTAAGGTAGAACGGAAGTGGTTGTCAGGCACGCGTTCATAGGGAATGATGATGATTGTCACGTTCATCACATTCAGATTGAAGTGCGAATGAATATCTTAGAAGCGAAACAAGATGAATTGAATAGAAAACAATAGTACTTTGCATTAATCTTTGAGGAACAGCAGAGCTCCACACCTTAATCTATGGAGTGTAGAAACTCTACCGTTAAAGATACATAAGTGAAGGTCCAGGCATGGCCAAGAGGCCATCCCTCAAACGTGATCTAAGATAGCATACAACTGATCAAAGATGCCTAATACAATAGTAAAAGGTCCTATTTATAATAAACTAGCTACTAGGGTTTACAGAAGTAAGTAATTGATGCATAAATCCACTTCCGGGGCCCACTAGGTGTGTGCTTGGGCTGAGCTTGAGTGTTGCACGTGTAGAGGTCCTTCTTGGAGTTGAACGCCAGCTTTTGTGCCAGTTTGGGCGTTCAACTCTGGTTTTGGCTCCTTTTCTGCCGCCGGACGCCAGATTTGGGCAGAAAGCTGGCGTTGAACGCCAGTTTACGTCATCTATTCTTGGCCAAAGTATAGACTATTATATATTGTTGGAAATCCCTGGATGTCTACTTTCCAACGCAATTGGAAGCGTGCCATTTCGAGTTCTGTAGCTCCAGAAAATCCACTTTGAGTGCAGGGAGGTCAGAATCCAACAGCATCAGCAGTCCTTCTTCAACCTCTGAATATGATTTTTGCTCAAGTCCCTCAATTTCAGCCAGAAAATACCTGAAATCACAGAAAAACATACAAACTCATAGTAAAGCCCAGAAATGTGAATTTAACATAAAAACTAATGAAAACATCCCTAAAAGTAACTAGATCCTACTAAAAACATACTAAAAACAATGCCAAAAAGCGTATAAATTATCCGCTCATCAGCTGTGTTCAAGAATCATCATACTGAAATAGGAGAATCAATAACACTATCTAAATTCTAAGTTCCTATAGATGCCAATCACTCTGAGCTTCAATGGATAAAGTGAGATGCCAAAACTGTTCGGAAGCAAAAAGCTACTAGTCCCGCTCATCTAATTAGAATCTGAGCTACACTCAAAACTCTGAGATATTATTGCTTCTCAACCTATTAGTCTTCTATTTTATTTGTCTAGTTGCTTGAGGACAAGCAACAGTTTAAGTTTGGTGTTGTGATGAGCGGATATTTTATACGCTTTTTGGGGTTAATTTCATATAGTTTTTAGTATGTTTTAGTGAGTTTTTAGTTTGTTTCCATTAGTTTTTAGGAAAAATTCATATTTCTGGACTTTACTATGAGTTGTGTATTTTTCTGTAATTTCAGGTATTTTTTTGGCTGAAATTGAGGGAGCTGAGCAAAAATCTGATTTAGGCTGAAAAAGGACTGCTGATGCTGTTGGATTCTGACCTCCCCGCACTCAAAGTGGATTTTCTGGAGCTACAGAACTCGAAATGACGCGCTTTCAAATGCGTTGGAAAGTAGACATCCAGGGCTTTCTAGAAATATATAATAGTCCATACTTTGCTCAAGGATAGATGACATAAACTGGCGTTAAACGCCAGTTCTCTGCCCAATTCTGGCGTCCAGCGCCAGAAAAGGATTAAAAGTTGGAGTTCAACACCATAAATGGATCCAAACCTGGCATTGAATGCCCAAAACAGCCTTATGCACGTGAATTATTTAAGTCTCAGCCCCAGCACACACCAAGTGGGCCCCAGAAGTGGATCTCTGCACCACCCATCATAGTTTACTCATTTTTTGTAAACCTAGGCTACTAGTTTAGTTTTTAAACAACTTTTAGAGACTTATTTTGTATCTCATGACATTTCAGATCTGAACTTTGTACTCTTTGACGGCATGAGTCTCTAAACTCCATTGTTGGGGGTGAGGAGCTCTGCTGTGTCTCAATGAATTAATGCAAGTATTTCTGTTTTCCATTCAAACATGCGTGTTCCTATCTAAGATATCCATTCGCGCCTAATTATGGAGAAGGTGATGATTCGTGACACTCATCACCTTCCTCAATCCATGAACGTGTGTCTGACAATCACCTCCGTTCTACATCAGATTGAATGAATATCTCTTAGATTCCTTAATCAGAATCTCCGTGGTATAAGCTAGATTGATGGCGGCATTCATGAGAATCCGGAAGGTCTAAACCTTGTCTGTGGTATTCCGAGTAGGATTCTGGGATTGGATGACTGTGACGAGCTTCAAACTCGCGAGTGCTGGGCGTAGTGACAGACGCAAAAGGATAGTAAATCCTATTCCGGTACAACTGAGAACCTGCAGATGATTAGCCGTGCGGTGACAGCGCACCTGGACCCTTTTCACTGGAAGGATGGATGGTAGCCATTGACAACGGTGATCCACCTACACACAGCTTGCCATAGGAGGACTTGCATGCGTGAATCAGAAGACAGACGAAAGCAGAGATTCTGAAGACAAAGCATCTCTAAAACTCCAACATATTCTCCATTACTGCATAACAAGTAACCTTTAATCCATGCTCTCTTGTTTATTCGCAATTCAACTGATAAATATAATTGACTTCCTGACTAAGAATTACAAGATAACCATAGATTGCTTCAAACCAACAATCTCCGTGGGATTCGACCCTTACTCACGTAAGGTATTACTTGGACGACCCAGTGCACTTGCTGGTTAGTTGTGCGAATTTGGATAGCAACTCTTTTAGTAACATTAACATACAAATTCGTGCACCAATAATCTTCTAGAGCCTGTAATCTACTGCTTGCACAAAGATCTTCATTCTTTCCTTCCAATAGGTATAGTTTTTCCCATTGAAAAGAGGAGGTCTGTTGCTTGACTATCCTTCTGTCAGGTTGTAAGACACCAGGTTTGAGCCACTATTTTCTGCCATCTGGATCTTTTCTCCAAGCTGCAAAGCTTGATCTCTTTGAGACCAAGCTCTAATACCAATTGATGGTTTTCAGTGGCTAAGAGAAGGGGGGTTGAATTTTAGCCTCCTTTTTTTTCGCTTATTAAAACTTGCTGGCCTTTGAAACAACTTCTGGAGACTTTTTGATTTTTGTCTCGTACCCAGCCACGAGATTTTTTCTTTTTATCTCGTCACCCGACACGAGATATTTTTTGGTTTTGTCTCCTATGCAGTAGAAACAGAAATGGAGTAGAAGAAGAAGAGAGAATTACACCACGATGTATCCTGGTTCAGCTGCCTAGTGCAATGCAGCCTACATCCAGTCTCCATCACAACAATGATGGAATTTCACTATAATCTTCATGATTACATACACCAATTCTCCCTAGGAACTACCCTTCCTATCCGGGACAAGTCCAGAATCTAAACCCCAATCCTAAACTTGACTTGGTCACAGCCAAGCTTTCAACTGGTAACTGCTAACCCAACTTGCAAGGGGATTCCCACAGAATCATGAAACACAACACAGATGTACAAAGGACCTCTAAGGACATCTATGGCTTTTTCTTTTAATTTTGCACTCTCTGCCTTTTTTCGCTCTATGACTTTTTCTTACAAACCTCACTATTTTCCTTTTTCCATGAGACTCAAGACAGACAAAATTAAACAGAAAAATACAAAATAGAAAACATTGAAGGAGAAGAACTTCTGTTAGCTTGGGTAGCTATGAGAACTCTGTGCTCACCCTTTTCCTTGCTTCAAGCCCTGGCTGTTCTCCCTTATTTATAGAAGGGGAAGCCTCCACGGTTGAAACTGTTGAACCAAGCTAAACTTCTTCTTCTTCATGCAAAAATCGGTTCGGCCAGAGAAAAAGGAGAGATAACCGAATGCTAAAACCCAACATGTAATTACCTCTGTGTCTTCCCTTTACACCAAGCTTCATCAATCCGAGCCATCCATCTTGACTTGCACTCCAAGAAAGATTCCTAGCCCTTGATGAGTTCTTGATGATGACAGCTTCTTCTGGTCAAACTTCTGTATCCTCCATCACGTAGCTACTGTAGCTACCTTCTGTGGTGGTTGATCAAAAACTGAGACAAGCCATCCCTCAAGGATCTTCTTCCTCTGACCAAGATCATCTTCTTCCATTTTTGGTATGGAGAAGCTGAGATCTCTTCACCAAATCTTACCATTTGTGGTGAAAATCTCAGCCACAACATACTTTTTGTTTTCTTTTTCTTGCCATCATTACAGTGGTCTTGTTACTTACTTCTTCTTCTCTATGGTAGCTTGCCATAGCTTCCATAGTTTCCTCTGTGAAATGACCGAGACTCAGGAGAGAGAAGAGAGTAGAAAGAAAAGCAAAGCTTTGGGAGTAGTGAGTGTTATCAAAAAAAATTAATTAAAATCAACCCCCCTTGCTTCTTGTGTATGTAGTAGCGTGTAAGCTACACTTAATGCCATCAAATCACTTTGACATTTTCTCTTTCATGTTTCAAAGGTCTACATTAACTCCACTTAATAAAAATTTTGAATTCCATCAAAAGATAAAAGTGATAACCGTTGGAGCATGCAACATTATGATTCAAGGAATGAGTTTCATCAAGTTAGATGGATAAAAAATTATTTTGTGCCCCAACTCCTTTTGATTTCGGACCAGCCTCTTTGTTGGGCTTTTAAATTGGTTTTTCTGGTCCAATAAGCATAACAATTCAGCCACAATTCATATAGCAAGTTTGCATAGGGCTGAATGTATTTTTAACACAATTAGGCTTGTTATATTTTTTTCTTTTCGGCTCATTAGCAAAAACCTGCACAGCAAAAATTATTTTAATTAACATATATGAATTGAAATCAAATTAATAATTTTGTAATTAATTGTTTTAATAATGTTTGATCATCACAAATTTAAATTAGAGTTTTCCAAACTCATCAGTATTAAATAATTTTTTTAAAAATATTTTATTGTGAATAATCATATTATTTTAAAACATAAAAAAATATAGAGATTAAATTTTGTTCCAAATTTTTTGTGCATCTTCAAAATATTTATTAAAATATTATAACAAAAATTCAGATCAAATACATAAGTTGTTTGCAAAAAGTTTTTGTCATTTATAAAAAAATATAATATTTATTAGTTATTTTTATCGCATTTTCAAATTATTTAGAGGTTGTTTTGTCGATAACATCTTTCAGAATTCTTTTGTCAGTGTCTGAATTTTTCGAGTATTGAATTAGTAATTAACTCAAAAACTCAGGTAAACACATTTGTTATTTGTTAATTTATATTTGTGCTTAATATCCCCTCACTTTTATGCTTGTTAATGTGCAGGAATTGTGTGAAAAGAATGTTACAAATCGACAACAACTAAAAATTTCTCACACTCTTGGTTAAAAAACACTTGTTAGGAGACGCCATGAACTTGTACATTTGTTTACTTTCTTAGTATTTTTGTTTTATTAATTTTTTGTGTTAGTTATATTTTAATTTGACCAATCTTATTATAATAATGTTAGGAAGTTGAAACTGGACGATAGTTTAGTAGAGGAGAAATGTTTTCTATCATTCACAAGAAAAAAGATGGAACATTTGTCAATGAGGAAGCACAACAAAAAAATATAAGGAAAGATTCTAATCTATATTTGTTCCCAAAATGATACGAACATAGTGCCATTTCCATCTTATGGTTGAATTCATATGATTTAATTAGTGTATATTTTATTAATTATTTTATGACAACTTGACAGTATATAGTTACAACTAACTCTTGTTCATCATGGAAATTAGAGGCTATATAAAACACATATATTTTTGGATCAATTAATTACTAACCAACATGTGTAAGTTCATGGTGCTATTGTTTGATAATCAAGTTCAAATGACTTTAAATTTTTGTCTATCTGACCAAGAGGCCAATCAAACAACCTCTTTACTGTAACAAAATACTGTACAAATAGGAAACAGCTAATGCTTACTTTTGAGTTTTGAAATAGCTCTAGTAAAATGCTATGGTATTCTAGAACACTTTTGCTTTCATTTTTAGCAATCTTTCAGATAAATTCTATTGAGTTTTATCATCAATGCCTCATTTACAGTTTCCAATGCCTTGCTGTTCTTCTTTGAAAATTGATTGATAAATTCTGATATTTTCTACCAATATTTTTAAGCATCTTCCACTTTGCTGCAAGATACAACTTAATTAAATCACTCCAAATAAAGACTAGAAGCAAACTGAAAACTTAATCAACCTCTATATATATTATGCTTTCTTTGTTTTGTAACATTATTATTTGTCTATGAATCATGTATGTTATATCAGATTAGTTGGACTAATGTTGCATATGTAATATTATTATTTGTCTATGAATCACTCCAGGAAGACTTACAAAAGGAAATTAGTGAGGGTGCTTCTGAAAATGAAGCATATATTAAAGTATTTGGCAAAGAGAATTCAAGCTATATTAGAGGTATGGAATTTGGTGTTCGTCCATCTCAAGTGATTAGATCATCATCCCACTCAAGAGAGTCTATGCAATCTACTACAACTAGTGGACCATTAAGAACTGAATATCAAAACTTGAAGTTACAAATACAATTACTACAGGAGCAAGTAAATTTTCTTATGAATCGTCAAGAGGGTCAATTGCCACCTGGTTTTCCTACTGAGGTAAGATAAGGATATATGTTATACTTAATTTTATAGACTTGCATACTTAATTTTCATCATTAACAAGTTCTTCTAAAATATTGTAGTTTGTAACATAGTCTCTTGTAATACCCTGTCTAACCGAAATTAATTAAATAATAAGTTAAATAGGAGCGAATATGGTTGAAAGATTTGGCAATTGGAATTTGATAATTTAAATATGATATTTGGATTCAGTGAATTTTTCTGAGTCGGAAAACATAGTTTTCTGTGTAAAAGCGCGCAGTGGAATTTTGACCGGAAGTACCGGCTGAGATCTGTCTGGTACTGCAGCTGAGAAAATTGATTATGAGTAAATAAGATTAAGAAATGAGGAATTATAATTAGGGGAGGTAGAAATATTTGAAGTGCGACTTAGAGCGCTAATCTTAAAGGTTTTGGTCCAAAATTGGGCCAATAGACAAAAATAAGTGAACCGGGCCTAAGTGGACCCAAGGCCCAACATATATGAACATTAGTTATGAGCATTTCAGCTCATTTTGCCCTAAAGAAGGGGTGTTGGGCGCTGAAATTGGGAAGAGAAAAGAGAAGAGAGAAAACCTAACTCTCTTTGATCTTCAAACCACCATAACTTGAGCTACGGAGCTCCGATTGACGAGCCGTTTACGGCCACGCGTCGCTCTTCTCATCCTTTACAATTCTATTTAAGTTTTGTGGTGAGTATTCCATTCATCTCTGCCCAGTTTTCGAAATTCTCTACTGTTACACGTTTTTGGGTAGTTGGTGTTGAAATCTTATGGTTTTGGGTGTTTAGGGATACTCCAACATGGATTCTAAGTGGTTTCCATCCCTACTTTATATGGGCTGAAGTAAGAAGTGCTCAAACCCTTGTGATTTGTCATTTTTATGAGCCCTAGGTTGATGATGTATGTGATATTGGTTATGTTAGTGTATTTAGTGATGTTGGTGCACAATTGGGAGATTGGTATTACTTGAGGAGCTTTGGTAAGGCTTGGAGCTAAGGTTGGTGAAGACTTCCAAAGAAGAGGCTCAATTGGTTTGGCTACAAGAGGTACGGTTTAAGTTTCATTTAAGTACCGTGTGTTGTGACGAGAATTCCTAGGCTAGATGCCCCTAGGATTAAGTTTGGATTGTGTAAATGGTTGGCGCTAATATGCATAGTTGGTATGCAATGTGAATTAATGATTGGGTTAAAAATTGTATGGCCATGTATGCTTGGTGTATTGAGAATTTGATGTACTGGGTAATGAGTATTGATTTGTGGTTCGTGCATTTAAATTGTGAAAATTAGGCCGGAGGCCGTGAATTTTGGGCCGGAGGCCGGAAAGAGGTAAGAAAGGTAAGTCGATGTGTGCATTGTATGATGGCACAAGTGATTGGATGAATTTCAGATAATGAATATATGAATGATTAGGTTGGTTATTGAATAATAAGGTATGAGGAGTTGAAGTGCGAAATTTGGTAATTTTGGGTGAAATTATGTAGATGAGGTATGTTTGGTTTGGTTGAGATATATTATGTGATCATATATGTAATTATGATTATTGATGCCTTAATGGTATGATGATGCATTAGAGATATGTATATTGTGATATATGCTTGAGGAATGATTAAGGTTGATTTGTGGGTGAAACCACGTGATAGTGAGTATGATGTTGATTAGGTATAATGATGGTTGATTTGGAAATGGTATTATTGGAAATTGGGATGAGGAAGGATGTATGACATGATATTGTGTTTATCCTTTAGGCATTTGATTGAGAAGTGTTGAAATGGTTAGATATGGTTTTGGGAATTTTGGTAAAGTGTCAATATATGAGTTGAGGATGGCTTGATGTTGATTTTGCTACATTTTGATTGATTTCAAAAAAGGGTTGAAATTGGCATGTTTTGGTTGATTTTGAAAATAGTTGAAAATGGCTTGTTTTGAAAATGGCACCTTGTGGTTTTGTATGAAAATATGGTTTTTTGGCATATTTTGATGGGACATAACTTGGACTACGGATCTCTGTTTTGTGCCAAATTTATTTAGAAATGAAATTGGATCCGGAATGTCCATGCCGTTCGAAGAACGCGTGGAAAACGATTTAAAATGAGAGAGTTATGTCCGTCGGAAGATTGGGGGTTGAATCTGTAAATTCTGCAGCTTTTAACTTAGAAATTTTTTAACAGAACGACCCTCCGCGCGTAAGCGCACTTGGCGCGTACGCGCCGTTCTTCTAGAAAGCACCATCCACGCGTGCGCGTGGTGTGCGCGGGCGCGTCGATGCACTGCACCAAATGCCCAGCTATTTTCTAGAGAGTTGTGCCAGGGTTGTGCCAGTTTTGTGCCTGGGCGCAAGAGCACCCACGTGTACGCGTGGCTGACGCTTGCGCGCCGTTTGGATATTTTCAACCCGCGCGTTCGCGCATATGGCGCTTGCACGTCGATGAGATTTTGGCCATCCACGCGTGCGTGTGGAGTGCGCGTACGCGTGGCCCTGCTTTCATGCTAAAGTTGATTTTTGAGTTTTAAAAGCCAAATCTCATACTTCTAAGCCTCTGATCTCACCCCTTATGTATTAAATCATTATGATATGCCTAGCAATGAGAAAGGAGCTAGGGGATGTGGTAACTTGCGAGTGAAGCAAGGGGGAAAGGGTAAGATCAATGATGATCAAAGATGATTATATGAGATATGGAGGATGGCGGTGGAAGTACCGTGTATGCCATGAGCCGAAAGGCTATATTTATTGATAAATGGTTGGTTCTTGATTGGACCATGAGCCGGATGGCTGAGTTATTGCCGGATACGGCGGAGCCATGTTGATAAATTGGCTAGTTCTGGATTGAACTGTAAGCCGGATGGCTGAGTTATTGCCGAGTTACGGCAAAGCCATTATGGATTATGGCTGAGTATAAAGGCATATGATAAATGAATAATGATGGAAAATGTTGAATGTAAGCATATTTGTGTTAATAGCGACAGGGCGCAGATACCCTCTAATGGCGACAGGGCGCAGATACCCTCTAATGGCGACAGGGCGCAGATACCCTCTAATAGCGACAGGGCACATATTCCCTCTAATGATATTAATACGCAACAGAGAGACTGTGCCCGGGTTAGCTACCAGACATGTCGGGTTGGCTTGATAACCGACAGATGATATCATCAGCCATAGGGCAGGCATTCATCATTTGCATATGTTTGAATTGTTTGGGTTTGCCATTTGTTTTGGATTTCTACATCATATATGCCATGTTACCTGACTATATGTTACTTGTTCTACTTGTACCATATTTGTGTATTACTTGCCTGTATTGTTTGTGTTTGTACAACTGAGAGGCCCCTCATGCTGGTGTCGATGGGTGTGTTGAGGGTTGTTCTTGATGGGATGAATTGATGATGCGATTGCATGATGATGATGATTATTGAATGAGATAATTGTAGCTTCTTGGGTAGAGGCAGTGATGTGGTTTCACTAGCTCCAGGCGAGTGTATGATGTATTGATATAGAATTGCTGAGGCAGAACAACTGGTGATGGTTTTGCTTATAATTCTGACTCTGATTCGTGGAAGAGTTAGCGAGTTGGGAAACAAGTGAAACATAAATTAGATTTAGCACTCCCTTATGGCAGTTGCCTATTCATGGATTAGCGAGAACCTAAGATGAATAATTGGTGAAGAAGCTTAGGATGCTTAGTGAGTTTTATTGCAGTGCATTGTATTTATTTGGCACTTTTACCGTACTGGGAACCCATGGGCCCGGGATTCTCATTTCGTATATATCTTTTGTTTTTCAGATACAGGTCCAGGTGCTCAGAAGTGAGCTGTGGTTCGTCTGAGAGACGGCGAAGATATTTATTTTCTCTACTTTGTGTTTTGATTAGAATCTCTCCACCTTTGTTTTGGAAAGTTTATATTATGTATTGAACTCTTTGAATTTGCCTATAGAGGCTCTCATATTTCCTTCGGGAGAGATTAGGACATACTGTTGTCAACTACTTTCATACTGTACCCTAGCCGACCTAAACTTCGCGGGTCGCGACTAGTGGCTATTTACTTATGTTATATATATCTATCTGTTATCTATCTCTTAATCTCCTCTACGCCTTGTCCGCATATCGTTTTCGGCTTCACGGTTTATCTTTTGTTGTCGAAACGTGAGAGATACGTCTTCGCGATTTTATTTCTACTCTTTTCAGGCTTCTCGATTAATACTCCTTTCGAAATTACCTATATTTATTTATTAAAAATCCACCTGAGAGTCGTACCACCGTAATATCATTGACTTATGACTTGAGCATAAGGATTTGAATATTAGGGTGTTACATTATGGTATCAGAGCAGTTCGTCCTCGTGAGCCTGAGGGATGGAACTGCTTATGCTTCAATACATACTCTGAGTTTGTGCCTGTGCTAGTTAGGGTATCTAACCGATACATCTAGCATGAAGTCCATGAGTGTACCTTTGGTACTTTGAAGCACTATACTTCCGATATTGAGACTGATCAACTTGATATCGATTGTTTGGTGTGTATAGGAACCAGATGGCACCTCGTGGACCCGGTCGGAGACGTGAAAGAGGTCGTACTAATACGCAGGAACCGAAAATCAACTCGAATAACCCGGTAAACCTTATGGCGGCGTTGGAGAATATGGCTGCTGCTATGTAGGCCACTGCGGAGGCTCTTGGGCAACATATGAACAATAATGGCTATGGCGGAAGGGAAGCTCAGGGCCCGATGACACTGGCAACATTCTTAAAGGTTAATCCACCTAAGTTCAAGGGAACCACTAATCCGACTGAAGCTGACACCTGGTTTCAGGCCATGGAGCGAGCACTGCAAGCGCAGTTGGTGCCTGAAGAGCAGTGTGTTGAATTTGCTACCTATCTGCTCACGGGGGAAGCATCGCATTGGTGGCAAGGGGCTCGACGTCTCCTGCAGCAGGGGAATGATCCTATCACCTGGGGTGCCTTCCAAGTGGAATTTTATAAGAAGTACTTCCCGAATTCTGCTAGAACGGTCAAGGAACTTGAATTACTGCAGCTGAAGCAGGGTACAATGTCCGTATCTGAGTATACGGATAAATTTGAGGAGTTATTCAGGTTTTCTCGTATGTGTCAAGGAACCCGGGAGACTTCGAGGAATGGAAGTGTATTAAGTATGAGGGAGGACTTCGAAGTGAAATCCTGAGCTCCGTTGGACCGATGGAGATTAGGGTCTTCTCTGAACTTGTGAACAAGAGCCGTATTGCTGAAGAATGTGTGAGGAAGGCTGTTGAGGCGAAGAATGACCGTCAGGAGTCCCACCGCAGGGAGCACAATCAAGAATACCCAACAAGGGGTCAAGAGTTTAAGAGAAGAGGATACCCACAACGTTTTCCCCAAAGGCGAAATGACCTTGCGACAAATAAGAATTCCCAAGAAAAAGGTAGGGAAAAGCAAATAGTGGCTGCTTCGGATGTTTTGAGCTGTCAGAGATGTGGAGGTCATCACCCAAATAGACCGTGTCGTTATGGTTCGGGTTTGTGTTACAATTGCGGAAAGCTAGGACATTTGGTCAGAGATTGCCCACATCGGAAGGACCGGGAGACTGCCAGGTCTGATTTTCATACCTGAGGTAATAAGAAAACTGATAACTTAATTCTTTACCACTTTAGATAATGCTAAAGGCTGGTATTCACTCATAATACATGGTCGAATGAAAAATTATGATCTGTTCTAGATAACCCTAAGTTATCTTAATAGAAGGTTTGGTGAGCATAAGCGATTAGGTAGGCCTTTAGCGGAAAGCAACCTCAGAGTAGAATGACTGGTGGGCGATGTCAAAGCCATCATCCGGGAACTCTGTGTCGAGGTGGATTGGGACTTTGCCATGGTTGTAGAGGAGTTGGACACGTGTCCTGGAAACGTCCTAAGAAGGTCAACCGGAATACTACCAAGGGCCAACAACAAGGTCGTGTGTTCACTACAACAACGGGTGATACCGTTAGATCCAACGGTTTGGGAATTGGTAAGCGAAAGATCAGTAACAATGTGTTAAAAGTACGATTAAGTTGGTATGTGGTTTTGGCTATCATAGATAGAAATCTAGTGAATGCCAGTCATGCTAAGTTGTGGTTGAGTACTTGAGGAAGTAAGTGATAGAACTCGTACTAGACGAGAGATCAGAATAAAGCAGCGGAAACTTGTGGAAGCAGAAACGCAGGATAGCTACGAATAAGAGCTGTAAAAGTTTACTATAGTATCTTATGTTTGAATACTAGAAGGGTTAAGCGGGTCACTGCAAGTAATGATCCCCAAATAGTTGGAAATGTTTGCGGCTGCGAGCTTTGATGGTTCTAAAGTGGATGAGGAATCTATCATTAATGCACAATTGGATTTAGATGATGAGAGAGTGCAAGTTGTCGTGTTTGAGAGATGAGTACCATGATGTTGGGTCATAGTGACCTTGGATTTAGATTGAGATTTATAATGATTGGTTTTGAAAGACGAATGTGAAACCACTAAATTGAAATGCTGATGCGGTACGGAGATTGGTTTGAGGGAACCCGTGACGGGTGGTAAACTCCAATTTTGGGGAGGTACTGTTGAAAATTTTTCCCCAAGAATTTGAAAGATCGTTGGTTATGGTTTTGAAGATGATTTTTGATATGAGTAACTTTAACAAAATAGATGTGTCTCGAATGTTTTTGTAGATTATTAAAGGAAAGCGGATTCTTATGATTTTTGTTAAATTGTTATTTCAAACTCATTTGCTTTCTAGAAATGAAAGGGGTTTTTGATTGATGAGTCAGAGACTTTATAACAGCAAGTCATGTAGAAATTCGAGAGTTTGAGAATAAGAAAGTAAGTTTGGAGGTTATGCTTGGAGTTGAGCTGTGATTAGTGGTAATTGGCTTGGCAGAGGGAGAGGATAGTGATGGATGGAATTTTCGAGGGCGAAAATTTCTGTTAGGTGGGTAGAATGTAATACCCTGTCTAACCAAAATTAATTAAATAATAAGTTAAATAGGAGCGAATATGGTTGAAAGATTTGGCAATTGGAATTTGATAATTTAAATATGATATTTGGATTCAGTGAATTTTTCTGAGTCGAAAAACATAGTTTTCTGTGTAAAAGCGCGCAGTGGAATTTTGACCGGAAGTACCGGCTGAGATCTGTCTGGTACTGCAGCTGAGAAAATTGATTATGAGTAAATAAGATTAAGAAATGAGGAATTATAATTAGGGGAGGTAGAAATATTTGAAGTGCGACTTAGAGCGCTAATCTTAAAGGTTTTGGTCCAAAATTGGGCCAATGGACAAAAATAAGTGAACCGGGCCTAAGTGGACCCAAGGCCCAACATATATGAACATTAGTTATGAGCATTTCAGCTCATTTTGCCCTAAAGAAGGGGTGTTGGGCGCTGAAATTGGGAAGAGAAAAGAGAAGAGAGAAAACCTAACTCTCTTTGATCTTCAAACCACCATAACTTGAGCTACGGAGCTCCGATTGACGAGCCGTTTGCAGCCACGCGTCGCTCTTCTCATCCTTTACAATTCTATCTAAGTTTTGTGGTGAGTATTCCATTCATCTCTGCCTAGTTTTCGAAATTCTCTACTGTTACACGTTTTTGGGTAGTTGGTGTTGAAATCTTGTGGTTTTGGGTGTTTAGGGATACTCCAACATGGATTCTAAGTGGTTTCCATCCCTACTTTATATGGGCTGAGGTAAGAAGTGCTCAAACCCTTGTGATTTGTCATTTTTATGAGCCCTAGGTTGATGATGTATGTGATATTGGTTATGTTAGTGTATTTGGTGATGTTGGTGCACAATTGAGAGATTGGTATTGCTTGAGGAGCTTTGGTAAGGCTTGGAGCTAAGGTTGGTGAAGACTTCCAAAGAAGAGGCTCAATTGGTTTGGCTACAAGAGGTACGGTTTAAGTTTCATTTAAGTACCGTGTGTTGTGACGAGAATTCCTAGGCTAGATGCCCCTAGGATTAAGTTTGGATTGTGTAAATGGTTGGTGCTAATATGCATAGTTGGTATGCAACGTGATTTAATGATTGGGTTAAAAATTGTATGGCCATGTATGCTTGGTATATTGAGAATTTGATGTACTGGGTAATGAGTATTGATTTGTGGTTCGTGCATTTAAATTGTGAAAATTGGGCCGGAGGCCGTGAATTTTGGGCCGGAGGCCGGAAAGAGGTAAGAAAGGTAAGTCGATGTGTGCATTGTATGATGGCACAAGTGATTGGATGAATTTCAGATAATGAATATATGAATGATTAGGTTGGTTATTGAATAATAAGGTATGAGGAGTTGAAGTGCGAAATTTGGTAATTTTGGGTAAAATTATGTAGATAAGGTATGTTTGGTTTGGTTGAGATATATTATGTGATCATATATGTAATTATGATTATTGATGCCTTAATGGTATGATGATGCATTAGAGATATGTATATTGTGATATATGCTTGAGGAATGATTAAGGTTGATTTGTGGGTGAAACCACGTGATAGTGAGTATGATGTTGATTAGGTATAATGATGGTTGATTTGGAAATGGTATTATTGGAAATTGGGATGAGGAAGGATGTATGACATGATATTGTGTTTATCCTTTAGGCATTTGATTGAGAAGTGTTGAAATGGTTGGATGTGGTTTTGGGAATTTTGGTAAAGTGTCAATATATGAGTTGAGGATGGCTTGATGTTGATTTTGGTACATTTTGATTGATTTTAAAAAAGGGTTGAAATTGGCATGTTTTGGTCGATTTTGAAAATAGTTGAAAATGGCTTGTTTTGAAAATGGCACCTTGTGGTTTTGTATGAAAATATGGTTTTTTGGCATATTTTGATGGGACATAACTTGGACTACGGATCTCTGTTTTGTGCCAAATTTATTTAGAAATGAAATTGGATCCGGGATGTCCATGCCGTTTGAAGAACGGGTGGAAAACGATTTAAAATGAGAGAGTTATGTCCGTCGGAAGATTGGGGGTTGAATCTGTAAATTCTGCAGCTTTTAACTTAGAAATTTTTTAACAGAACGACCCTCCGCGCGTAAGCGCACTTGGCGCGTACGCGCCGTTCTTCTAGAAAGCACCATCCACGCGTGCGCGTGGTGTGCGCGGGCGCGTCGATGCGCTGCACCAAATGCCCAGCTATTTTCTAGAGAGTTGTGCCAGGGTTGTGCCAGTTTTGTGCCTGGGCGCAAGAGCACCCACGTGTACGCGTGGCTGACGCTTGCGCGCCGTTTGGATATTTTCAACCCGCGCGTTCGCGCATATGGCGCTTGCGCGTCGATGAGATTTTGGCCATCCACGCGTGCGTGTGGAGTGCGCGTACGCGTGGCCCTGCTTTCATGCTAAAGTTGATTTTTGAGTTTTAAAAGCCAAATCTCATACTTCTAAGCCTCTGATCTCACCCCTTATGTATTAAATCATTATGATATGCCTAGCAATGAGAAAGGAGCTAGGGGATGTGGTAACTTGCGAGTGAAGCAAGGGGGAAAGGGTAAGATCAATGATGATCAAAGATGATTATATGAGATATGGAGGATGGCGGTGGAAGTACCGTGTATGCCATGAGCCGAAAGGCTATATTTATTGATAAATGGTTGGTTCTTGATTGGACCATGAGCTGGATGGCTGAGTTATTGCCGGATACGGCGGAGCCATGTTGATAAATTGGCTAGTTCTGGATTGAACTGTGAGCCGAATGGCTGAGTTATTGCCGAGTTACGGCAAAGCCATTATGGATTATGGCTGAGTATAAAGGCATATGATAAATGAATAATGATGGAAAATGTTGAATGTAAGCATGTTTGTGTTTTCTCTCTGGTTGTAATAGCGACAGGGCGCAGATACCCTCTAATGGCGACAGGGCGCAGATACCCTCTAATGGTGACAGGGCACATATTCCCTCTAATGATATTAATACGCAACAGAGAGACTGTGCCCGGGTTAGCTACCGGACATGTCGGGTTGGCTTGATAACCGACAGATGATATCATCAGCCATAGGGCAGGCATTCATCATTTGCATATGTTTGAATTGTTTGGGTTTGCCATTTGTTTTGGATTTCTACATCATATATGCCATGTTACCTGACTATATGTTACTTGTTCTACTTGTACCATATTTGTGTATTACTTGCCTGTATTGCTTGTGTTTGTACAACTGAGAGGCCCCTCATGCTGGTGTCGGTGGGTGTTGAGGGTTGTTCTTGATGGGATGAATTGATGATGCGATTGCATGATGATGATGATTATTGAATGAGATAATTGTAGCTCCCTGGGTAGATGCAGTGATGTGGTTTCACTAGCTCCAGGCGAGTGTATGATGTATTGATATAGAATTGCTGAGGCAGAACAAATGGTGATGGTTTTGCTTATAATTCTGAGTCTGATTCGTGGAAGAGTCAGCGAGTTGGGAAACATGTGAAACATAAATTAGATTTAGCACTCCCTTATGGCAGTTGCCTATTCATGGATTAGCGAGAACCTAATATGAATAATTGGTGAAGAAGCTTAGGATGCTTAGTGAGTTTTATTGCAGTGCATTGTATTTATTTGGCACTTTTACCGTACTGGGAACCCATGGGCCCGGGGTTCTCATTTCGTATATATCTTTTGTTTTTCAGATACAGGTCCAGGTGCTCAGAAGTGAGCTGTGGTTCGTCTGAGAGACGGCGAAGATATTTATTTTCTCTACTTTGTGTTTTGATTAGAATCTCTCCACCTTTGTTTTGGAAAGTTTATATTATGTATTGAACTCTTTGAATTTGCCTATAGAGGCTCTCATGTTTCCTTCGGGAGAGATTAGGACATACTGTTGTCAACTACTTTCATACTGTACCCTAGCCGACCTAAACTTCGCGGGTCGCGACTAGTGGCTATTTACTTATGTTATATATATCTATCTGTTATCTATCTCTTAATCTCCTCTACGCCTTGTCCGCATATCATTTTCGGCTTCACAGTTTATCTTTTGTTGTCGAAACGTGAGAGATACGTCTTCGCAATTTTATTTCTACTCTTTTCAGGCTTCTCGATTAATACTCCTTTCGAAATTACCTATATTTATTTATTAAAAATCCACCTGAGAGTCGTACCACCGTAATATCATTGACTTATGACTCGAGCATAAGGATTTGAATATTAGGGTGTTACACCTCTTGTATAACACTTTGTTGATTTGTTAAGTATCCTTCTAAAATATTTTCTAAAATATTTTTTTTTATTTTCACTTGTAGGTTGCAAATTTTGAATCACCGACATATACAAGACTATATTCTTCTGCCAGTTATGAACCTCAACAACATAGGCCATCCAACGTTTAAAGGAGTTTTATGATTGACTTGTTAGGTTTACATGTTTGGATTAAGTTGGAATTTTTTGAATTTACATATGGATTATGACTATGTAATTAAAACTTGTAGAATTCAACTTTTAAAATACATTGTTGCTATTTTTATAAAACTTGAGGGATTGAATTTGGATTTGTTGAAATATAATGTCATTTCTGGAGAATTTAACTTTTGATAATAGAAATCTTTGATGTTGGAGAGATTATGACAGTTTAAAACAGTCATTAAATACAGAAAAAAAATGTCACAAAAATAAGTAACTTAGTAACGATTTTAAATAAAAAAACTGTCACTAAAAATATTTTGACGGTTTAAATATACTTAAAAAATGTCATAAGAACTAGTAACTTAGCGACGGTTTTAAATTGTCGCTAAATATTGTGACGGTTTAAATAGTCATGAAATATAAAAAAAAAAAACTATCACAGGATTTAGTAATTTAACGACAGTTTCAAAACGTTGTGAAATACAGTATAAAAATTACAAGTGTTACAAATTAGTGACGGTTTTATACTTTAAAAATCGTCACAAATAATTTAGCGACACTCCTTACCAATGGTGGTCCAAAACCGTCACTATGTCAGCTGGCAATGCTCAAATCTGTGACTTTTTTTAACCGTTGCAAAATCATTTAGTGACAGTTAAAACCGTCACCAAATGCTATTTTATTGTAGTGATAACACAGACTCAATCAAAATTCACTTAAATAAATTAGATGTACTCAATTATACTTTTGTATTTTATTACTCTATTTTTTATTATCTTCTTATCAATTTAATACAAAATATATCCAAATCAATTTAACGTAAATTCTTTTTTAAATTATTTATAAGATTCTAAAATCATTATTTTATTTATGTAATGTTTTACATGTGTAATATTTTTTTAATATGCAATGTGTTTTTTTAATGTTGTTATGCTTAATTAGGTAACATTTTAAAATTTTTTTATTAGTTTATAATATTTTTTAAATATAGAATATAATTATTAATTTTATAATTTTATATATTTTAGTTAAATTTTTATAATTTAATTAAAATTATTTGAAATAATTAAAAATAATTTAAAATTTATATTAAAATAAAATTAAATATTAAAATGATAAATTTTATATTAAATTTTAAATCAAATTTTATGATATATAATTTTATAAATATTTATCTAACATTTTATGAGATTTAAAATAAAATAAAATTAATATCAGATGCTCCTGCTACTGCCCAACACCACTCCGTGCTTGCCAAGTCCTCTATTGAGTATTGACTATTGAGTTCTTCAATTTCAGATTATCCCATCTCAAAATTTTCTCTTTTTCATTACATTAGGAATTGTGTTTTTCCATTGAAACATTTCTTAATTAAAAACCTATTTATGCTAAAAGTAATTTTAATATAATTAATATATTTTTATATAAATAATATTATAAGACACCAAAAAATATAAATAATATTATATTTTCTTTTGTATTCTTAACAAATTGTTAGCATAATAATAATAATAATAATAATAATAATAGAATCATATTCGAAAATATAGAGATGATATAGCTAGAATCAGATTCTAAAATGGTCGTTCCACTTCCATGATTTTTAAGAGACGTGCATCAGCATATTCAATGGTCTACAATTAATTAAAATAGAGGTTCTGGGAACATTGGGATGATGAGAAGTGCCAACTTTTGTGCAAAAATTTTCAACGTCTGAATTCATAAACCCACCATCATGATTAGATTTAATAGTAGAGATTATAAACGCTTTTTTATTTCGAACTTTTTTAGTAAATTGAAAATGTTCAAAAGTCTAAGTTTTATGAACTAAGAAAATAATTTAAACAATGATAAAGATATATTTTTTTATCATACAAGCAAGTTATTTGAGTAGGACTAATTAAATATATCAAGATGAAGTTGAAGAGACTTAAAAGTATTCATAATATTGATACTTTTAAAAGAAATTGTGGTTCATTTTTTCTTCTTTAAAAGAATCACATGTAAAATCTTTTTCATACAAAATTTTGAGAAGATTTTTCACAATTTTTTTTTAAAATAGCTAAAAGATAAATTTTATGTGAGTATGACCAATCTTCTTTGGCTACAAATATTTATCAATCACTGAGGATAAACATTTTATGTTCTGATCTATAAAGTCCATAAGAAATAACACATAAATATTATCTATCTTTATAGAAAGTCAGAACATACAGTAGAGTCCATTGGCTTGTTGATGATCTCATTTTGATGAGCATAGAAAATAATTATTTGTTTGTTTGGGTGCCATTAAGTTGATAAAAAAAATATTTTTTTAATAATTTTTTTATTTTTTAGTATATTTGGTAAATTTTTAGTTATTAAAGTTAAAAAAACTAGAAAAATAAAAAATAATTTTTTTGAGAAGTTATAATTTATGTCTTTTTCTAATTTTTTTTTTAAAAAAGATATTTTTCACATAATAAATAAACAAAAAATATTTTCATATTGTTATACCCAAACATAATTGATAAATATAAAGATCTTTTTTTATGAGATATCTAACCATAAAATTACTTATGCTTTTTTATATATAAGTTCTTTTTGAAAAAATAACTCGAAAAAAATATATTTTTTATTAAAAATTCACCCAAACAAATCCTATATAGTTTTGGTTATAAAATTGATTGACACTCAATAATAGTAAATTATATCATCAACTAAAATCACATCTGAAAAAAGATATTTAAATGAGCTGAAGTCTAATAGCGAAGTATAATTAGTTAATTATAGCTGTAATTGTGTTAGTTGAGTAGTTAGAACTAATTGTGATTATAGGAGTTAGCTGGCTAGTTGTTAGTATATATATAGCATATGGCTTACTTGTAAGTGTTGTTTAGAAAGTGAAGCTTCCAAAGACTAAGAGCACACGGTCTAGAATGCTTTGGTTACATTCCCTCATATTCATGAAAGTTTCTTTCCTACTGCACTCTCTCTGAACTCATCTCTTTCTATATGGCGCGGTGAGTGTGGAAGAGAGAAACAGTAAAGAATCGAAGAACTTCAAAAGAATCTAGATCTGGATCTTTCTTTCATTTTCTTGTAATTCTCTTGATCGATTTCTTTGGTGTTCTTGACCACAATTCTCCAAATCAGATCATCATTTCCCATCATCCTTCTCTCTTTCACTCTTTTATTCTCTTCTTTCGAGACTCGCACAATAGAGTTCGATGAGAGCTGCATTACTTGGTTTGTGAGTTCAGAATCGGGTAAATAGTGTTTTGATCGGCGAGTTTCGGAAAAAATGTTTGAAGAACATTTTTTTTCTTTTGAATCAGAGATAGAAATGGCATCAAAGGCTCCACCAGTATCATCCACAATCGACATTCAATAATTGGCAAGTTTGATCAACTAACTCAACCTCATGCAAGCAAATTGACATCAGTCCAATTCGAATTTGGATCTAAACAGCAATCCATACCTTTTACGTCCAAGAGAAAATCCAGGAACAATGTTAACTTTAGTTGTGTTAGGGCAAACAACTATCAAGGTTGGAAAAGAGCTATGTAGAGAGCATAAAGTCCAAGAATAAAATTGGATTCATTGATGGTTCAATTCCGAAGCCACCAAGGGAAGACTCGATGTCAGAGGCTTGGGAAAGGTGCAACACTTGAATCGTGTCTTGGATCAATAACTCCTTAAGTTTTGAAATTGTACAAAGTGTCATGAGGATTGACTCAGTCGAAAAGTTATGGAAAGAGTTGAAAAACAGATATTGCCTGGGAGATGTATACAGAATAGCTGAAATGGAAGAAGGTGCATTTGCAAGCAGACAAGGTGACTTAACAGTGACAACCTACTACACCAAATTAAAGACAATTTGGGAAGAACTGGATAACTATCATCTAATACTAATATGTTCGAGATGTGTTGTTGAGTGTAGGTGTGAAGTGAGCATCATGAGAGGCTATAGTGAAGAATCAAGAGTGGTTAGATTCTTGAGAGGACTGAGTGATCAATACTCAACAGTGCGATCACAAATTATGCTAATGAAGCCTTTGCCAAGAATAGAGTTTGTTTTCTCTTCTTTGCTGCAATAAGAGAGACAACTGAATGTGAATGAGTTAGTTGATAATAGTGCTTTCATGATGAATTCAAGAACTGACAATGGAGGTCCAAGACTTGAGACTGGCAATGCAAGAGGCAGAGGTAGAGGAAGAGGGAAAAGATGTATATCTTACCACTACAAGGAGAACAGAAACTAGCAGCGGTTTTTAGGATTTGCGGTGGTTTCTAATCGCCGCTAAAAAGAATGCCAGCGGTGCAAGAACCACCCTCTTTAAGGGCGCTGGGATTTGATTAAGCAACGGTTCCCAGCGGTCCCCAGCGGTTCCCAGCAACCGTTGCAATTCACATATTTTGCATCGATTCACTTTGCGACGATTCAAAATTGCCGCGTTTATGGCTAAAGGTGATTTCTCCCTTCTTTTGCGGTGGTGATTAACTACCGCTATTTGGTGCTGCGATTTTTTTAAATTTTATTAGCGGCGGTTTTAAACCGCCGCCATGTTAAACCTACCAATTTTTCAAAATTATTTTTGACGGTTTTGAACCGCCGCTATTTATTGCTACTATTTTTTAATATAAAATATTTTAATTTCTTTTTCTTTAAATATTCTGGAAAATTGTTTTTGAATTATTTTTTAATTTTAAAAATCTTATCAATTTTCTATAAAAAAAAATCTAAATAGAGGGTGAGAACTCATAAAAATTTAACTGTGAAATAAACTAATATATTTATATTAATATCAATAGAGTATTTCACTATTTAAGTGTGTTTCATAGTCAACTTAAACAAAACATATACCTAAAATAAAATAACATATAGTCCTAATTTCTATTTTTCGCTATGTCCATCCAAAGAATTCATCTGTGCAACGATGTCTGGTGGCAGCTCCCCACCTTACCGTTGAATAAGATAACTTAGAACATTCTCTATTGCTTGCCTCTTCATCTTCTCTGCTGCTACATTATCTTCCACTGCCTTCCTTTTCAATTTTTCTGTTGCTACTTCATCTTCCACTACCTTTCTTCTCAATTTCTCGGTCGTCACCTCCGTCTGTAGTTCAAACAGCATCCTTTGGGCATCCTCTGTTTGAGCTCTATCCACTGGTGGCTCTGAACTCAGGCGGAAGAGTTGACTTGGAGTTGGTCCAAAATCTACACCACGCACTCTACCCGAGTGCTCTTTTCCGAGAACTTGGGCAAAGAAATAATTTTCAAACAATATTCTAGTGGATTCATCACGCTGCTCAATCTCTTTAATTTTTTTCTACAGACATAAATAAGCATACATAATCAATTAAGGGCTAGGGCATACTCAACATAAATTTTATAAATAAATCCAATGAGAAAGAACATAAAGAATTAACGCGTAGCACTTACACCAATCCTCTGAGCTTCGTCATTTATATAGGAGCCATTACGTCGTTTGTGCACTAAAGTCCATAATTCTCCTCTACCAACTCTCCTCCCTTGTAGTTTTGACTGTAACAATACAGTTTATACTATAACCGTATTAGACCCAAATAAAGAAAATGCAGTCCAAAATACAGTTAAAAAATGAATTCAAACCTAAATTTTCCCTTCGTCTCGCCCAGCTTTTAGAACTGCCAGTGTGAGTATAAAGTTGCTTCGATCGATTCAAAACATTTTTTTTGCACTTCTCCTATTATGCCATCAAAAGTAAGATTGATTAGAGAGGGAACTTGTCCATAGAAGTGTACCATAAATAATAATATTTCTTAACGATTTCAAAATAGGTTACATTTGTGTTAGGGTCATTGCGATAATCAAGGAACCATCTCAAATGCTCTTTATCAATTCCCGCTAGGCGTTCCTCAAGATTTTGCTCAAGCGTCTTTGTTGGTTTGTAATAATTGTCATACAATCTAGCCTTTGTATCCTTCCAGGACTTCCCAATACTTTGCAAAATTGTTTTCTTGATTCTTTAACCTCTATCTTCATCAAAGTGGAACATTTTCTACAACAATAAGTTCAAGTTGTTAGTAAATGTATAATAAAAAATTGATTTAACTCAACAATGCTGAAAATTATTACCTTTATGCAATCATTATAAACCCTGTCTTTGCTAGGAATCTTTTTCTAATTTTCTGACGGATAGAAAATTTGTTGTAATTAGCACCTAGCATTCCAAGAATGCCACTCAATAGACCAGCTCCATCTCCAATTGATTGTAGTTTCTCGTTGAACCTCAGTATAATCTTTCTACCATTAAGAGGCTGCTCCATAGCTTCCCTTACATTTAATTTTGCTTGTTTGATTATGCCATTAGAATCTATAAAAATAGAACCTTATTAAAATGTGTTTAATATCTTAAAAAGGTTAAAAATAAAGTAAGTGTTTGTTCTAGTCATTAAAATTATGACCATGATTTAGTTGGTGTTCAAGAAATAAAAGAGTAAACTAAGAATTTATACTCAACAAAAATTAAGAAGATAATTAGAAGGATGATTTAGGATAATGAATCATTCCTTTAAAGATATTTATATAAGAAATTAAATTACATGAGAAACTATCATATCATTAACATCTCCATCATTAATAGATCAGAAAATTAATATGAAAAGAACCATTTAGGTAGTTGAAAATTGAAATAGTGGTTGTAACTAAGAACTGGGGACAAGAAGGAAGACTCACTGACATTTAAGGAGGAGTTTATCTAGCATGCTGATTTATTACTATTTTTGATTTTGTTTAGCCTCATCCTAAATCACTTAATTTGATAAGTATAGGTCTAAACTTAAGTTAGTGTTATGTCATTTACACCTATGTTTGATTAAGATTTTTGTTGATATAGTCTTACGATAAAGTACATAGTTTTATAAACACAAACTTTCTCTATTTTGGTTAAGAAATTTTAATTTAATAACTACATCCAACCACATCATATAGAAAGAAACTACATGATAACATGAAATGGAGTTCAAAAGAAAGTAATTAGTTTATACCGTGTTGTTTATATTCCAAATCCTTTAAGTTATTTCACTCCTTTACAAAATTATCTATCAGAACAACAAAGTTTTTATTTTAAGTTATTTAATTGTGCTCCACTTCAATCTAAACTATATTAATCCAGACACACTGGTTTGGTTTGAGTTCATAAAAATAAAAATAAAAATAGCAGAGTCTAATCATTTTTTATAAACTTAGGTTCAAGATTTGTTACCGTTGACATCAACATTCTAAAACTTGGTAGTCTTGCGTCCTTTGCGCCTTTCAGCATCAGAAGCAACAAACATGTTATCAATGTATTGTTCAAATGAATCTACCTCGTTCCCCTTTGGGCCCAAGTCTTCATCGCATGGCTCTGACGTTTATACACCATTGGTGCAAGTTTGTGTCTCAAGTCTTGGTTCGCTCTGGGACGGACGGAATGGGTGAAAAAATGCCACTGTGGGATGTAAACCCCACAAAATTAGTAAATAATTAGTCAATAAATTATTTTTTAATAAAAAAATTAAGATTGTAAATTTTATGGTTTAATACGATAGAACTAATTAAAACAAGAATTTTGACACTAATTTCAAAGAATTTGGCTCAAAATTGGGCCAAACGGATCGAACTGGACCCAAACTGGGCCCGTGGGCCCAACCAATCCATCACACTTAATGAGCCTCAGTTCATTCTCTTGCCCATTTCACATGCAACACGCTGCTGAGGAGGAACAAAAGGGAAGAGAGGGGGAAAGTTCCAAAACCCTTGGTTCCAATTCAATCCTCCATAACTTTTCACTCCGAGCTCCAATTGCCACACCGTTTGCAGCCATGCATCCGTAGTGACGAGCTCTACAAAGCCCAGTAAGTTATAAGGTGAGGGAATCATAATTCCAGTTCCTAATATCTCTTCTTCAGTTCAAAAATGTCAAGGTTTTGGGGTATTGAGATTTTGGTTAATTTGATGTTTTAGGATCAAATTGACTTGAGAGATTAGTGAACTTTTGCTAAATTAAGGCACATACAAGGTAAGGATCATTAACCTTAGTCAATTCCTTATTTATATGTGTTGGGTATTGAATTTTGGGTATATATTTGTGATGAATCTGTTAGGTGTATGTATATATGTGATATGAGGCATTTGGGTATGTTGGAAGCTTAATTGGAAGCTTGAAGTGAGATCTAGTTGCTGAATTTTGGTGATCGAGGCTTTCAATTTTGCCTAGTGGGTTGTCTCGAGTTATACGAGGAAATCGGCCAATGTATGGTTTAGGTTTCTCGTATTTAATATATAATATTTTGTGAAAACTTAGGTTAGATGACCTAGGATAAGTTGAATCATGACTTTGAAACATGTTTATATTTGATGATGTTTGAAGGATTAATGATTAATGATTGTGGATGTGGAATTTTTTGATGAAAAATGATTGATGAATGATGTTTTGGTTGATGATAAATGGCAATGTTGATTAAGGATACATATGAGTATTGAATGATTGGTAATTGTATTAGGTATAATTGAAAATCTTGAGTTAAAGTAATTTACATTGAAGTGAAGTTGGTTGTGGAAGAATGTGGGTTGAGGGGCTGTGTTGTTATGATTTTAGTATGATTTGGTATAGGGTATTGTTGAGTGAATATGGCTAGTGATTTATGTTATGTGAAAATAGAGGTTGGGAAGATTTTGTAAAAAACTAATTTTTTGCCAAACTTCGGCGAGCCATAACTCGACTTCTGGACCCCCAAATTGTTTCAAACTTATTTCATATGAAAATTGGGTCCGTGAAGTTTATATTATTTGAAAAACGGATGGAAAATATTTTAAAACGAAAAAGTTATACGCGTCGAAAGTTCAGAGTGCAAAACTGAAAATTTTGCAGCATTCAGCATTTTTGCGTACGCCACCAATATTCACGACGCGACCAACCTTTTTGAGTTGGGCATCTCACGTACGCGAGCATGGAAAAATGTATGCCCACGCGTATGCATGGCCCACGCGTACGCGTGACGTCTCAGTATTGCACTCCCACGTATACGCGTGACCCACGCATACGCGTGACCCCTGTTTCAGCAAACACGAATTTTGTGTTTTAAAGTGTAATTTTGAACCCATAAAACTTCTATTTTTACTCTTTTAGACCCTAAATTTTAGTTGGATACTTAGTATTGAGGTGAAGTTAGGAAAGGGTAGTAACTTGGGAGTGAAGCAAGTTGTGGAGTAATGAATTATGATTTGTGACGTGGTGATTTTGAGCTAGAGAAGTGATAACTGAACTAATATAATTATGAGGATGATAATAATGAATTTCAATTGAGTAAGATATGAGTTGATGATAATAACTTGTGAGTGAAGAAATATTGTAAAGGGGTGATGTAATTTGAAAAGTTTAACGGGAAGGCTGGTTCGTAAATAAATGTGATTGTGGCCTTGGGTAGTAGGCAGTGGCGAGGTCCACTTGCTCCGGCTATGAGATGAGGAAGAAGTATGAAAAATTGAGTTAATTATGAATTTCGGATGAGATACCTGGGTAGTAGCAAGGATGGTGGTTCGTCCCGCTTGCTCTAGGTTAATGTTTGAGACTTGATAACAATGATGATTGATTTAAGTTGAATGAATGTATGTTTGAGACCCTGGATAGTAGCAAGGATGGTGGTTCGTCCTGCTTGTTCCAGGTCAGAGATTGTGACCCCTAGGTAGTTGCAGCAGTAGTGGTTATTCCACTCGCTCCAAGTTGAGCTTTTAAACACCCGCCTGGGTAGTAGCCGCAGTAGTGGTTATTCCACTGGCCCTAGGTTGAGCGGGTAGTAGCAAAGGGGTTGTAGCTCAAACCCACTTGCTCCGCGATGGGTGTTTCAGTCTATGGTTAGCTACCAAGACGTGTCAGGTTGGCTATATAACCAACGGATGATATCATCAGCCATAGGACAGGCATGCATCATATGCATATTTTTTAATTTCTTGCTTGTGCATTAATTGGGATTGCCTAAGTGATTATAATATGCTAACTGTTATATTTGCTATATGTATTACTTGTGTCCTATCTGTGTTTGCCATTGTCTATTTGTTTGTCTTTGTAATTTTACCGGAGATGGAGGAACAGAGGGAAGGCGGAGAGATTTAGGGGATTAGTCAAGTTTTAATTGGATTTAAGGAATTGTTTAAGTTTAGAAAGCCTTAGAGAACCACCATGATTCTTGGTTTCTGCTTTAATTTCTTTAAGTTTTATAATCTAAGTGTCGGCGTTCTCGGATTGCCTCTGGCATTTCCAAGACCTTATATCTTATATACGTAGCACCTTTACCATGTTGAGAACCCCCAGTTCTCATTTCATACGGATATTTGTGGTTTTCAGATGCAGTATAGGTGACACCTCGTTGAGGCATACTGGAAGCTTCTGATAGCGGAGATCATTGTCTTTGGGTTTTATTTTGCATTTTGGGTTCTCCTATATTTATGTATATATACTTATGTGCTCAGGCCGGCTTATCTTCGCGAGCCAAGTCTTGAGCCTTGTTATTTTGTATTCTTGACCCTCTATTCCTACTTTCTGTTTAATCATACTCGTGAACTTTAGTTTTCTTCGCACGCAAGTAACCTCTTTCCTGAGCGTTGCGCTTTTAATTTTGCGACTCTATTTTTACCCATTCTTCAAGTCTTCTCGTATACTACATTCTTTCGACTATTATAAATATTTATATTTTATTTTAGAGGTCGTGGCGCCTCGCCACCTCTGTTTTACATCCTAGGTGTAAAGCTCTGTATGGTAGGATGTTACACAGGACACCACCATCACCGGGCGGGGGAATGAGCCAGTCATCATCAGTGGAGGATAAAGATGCAGGAGCTCCTGTTGGAGGTCACTGCCCTGGTATAGCATGTAGTCATTTGGGACATGCATCTATCTTCTTGTACGTAATACCGAGCTTTCATATGCTCCTCTTGGCATTGTGCAATGAGGTTAGAATCTTTGTATGCTCAAAGGCGTCCCCTACTAGCTCTAGTATCATTTCGAAGGCCTTGTCGCTCACTCCGCACATGCACTTTATATGATATAGCCTCACCAAGAAAGATAGCTTCGGGAATTTTGATCATCCTAGATACAATTCTTGCTTTCCGTCTTCAAGCAGGTCATGAAGATTACGAGCCTCGCGACTAGGTTTGCTGTATAGATACGGCAACTCTTCCGCACCCCCTCCAAAATGTTCATTTCTTGAGTTTTCTTTATCGTCGATCAATCCTAGGAAGTTGAATGCCTCGTGGACCAGGTCGCGAATTGGATCTATGAGGTTTCTACAAGGTTCTACTTCTTGTCTATCGCTAGAGCTCTCTACTATGCTTCTCTCACGGTGATGTAACCAAAAGGTATAATTAAGAAAAAAAGGTCTTATCAGCAGATGATCGTAGACATCCTCTCTAGTTTAGAAAAATCGGAACCCACACAAAAGACATGGACAATGTATCATCCCATCGATGATGCATTAGCAAATGCGAAGTCTAGAAATATATTTAAACTAGCCCTATATTCTGCACCACCTCGTGACTTTAAAATCCAACTCTTATCTGTATCAGCTTTAATGAAATCATATAAAAAAAATGAATATATAATTAATAAAGTCATACAACTAGAAAAAAATTAAAAAAAAATTTAGGCTATGTGTCAAAAAAAATAATTATAGTTTATCACAATTATATAATAGGAGAGTAATAATAGATTTAAATTCAATAATTTCTTATAAGTAATTCATAGAGAGAGCAAGAGAATAACTTAAAAAATAAACAGAAACAAAGTTACTTCCAATCAACCCAATATGTAGCATACGAAAGTTATTGGAGAGGTTCTTTACTCATTACAAAATTCTGTGCGTTCTAAAAAATTACTGAAAAAAAAATTGCTGGTTCCAAAGCCAAAAAAATGAAAAGAAAAGGAAAAGCTTCCTTGAAAAAATAAGAAAAAAGAAAACAGGAGTAATGTTAAAAAAACACATGATACTTGATAAGCTTTTTTATTTTTTACTCTTATCATATACAATTGAAACAGATTTTATAACAATAACTTAGTGTCTCTAATAAACATAATAATTTATTCATGCTTAGCACAATCGCAATAATAATTGAAGATATAGAGAATTTGCTCTATATAATAAAGCATATAATAGACATAAAAATAAAAAAATAAAGATTCATATTGCTTTCATTTACATATTGCTTTTATATATATATATATATATATATAAGAACCTGGATCAGAAATCATTTATAATATTTTATTTTATTTTGATTCATGACTATTATCTTGATGGCGGGGTGATGGTAGAATTTGATGAATTAGTAAAAAAGTACAAGAAAAATAGCGAAAGCATATAAGTAGAGTGATAGACTCAATAATAAGTGAATATAATAACAGCGCCATTTTATAACTAATGCTAGTTGTAAGAAAAAAAATTTGTGATTAATCTTCTCAAAATTGCATTTGTGTCATTTCATAATTTGGTTCTATGATTGTGGGGACCAGCATATAAAGTTAATATTTTGTTTACAAAGTGAAAACTAAAAATAGCTCAAAGGAATAATAAGCATATTGTATATGTATAATAAACTGTAAAATAACCTTTGATTTAAGCAATTAATTGCAATAAACTCCCACATCCCAATATAAAGGATATAAGTGACATTTTGAAATCATAATACAAATAAACAAAGATTTAAGACCATCTTATGAATTACAAGGCATAAACATATTCATTAGGCACTTGCTCATTAGTAACTTTATGTTGCCATTCTCGAAAATTCTAGTTTTTCTAACAGAAGTGGATACAAGTACAAACAAAACATCAATTCTCCTTAAACAAGAGGAAGGAAATACCACAAAAATTTTTTCTTCAGATAAATATGAGACCATTCAAATATTAATAAATAAATTTTGGAGAATTGGGATAGACTTTGTTATTCATCCATTTTTTATACATTTTATAAATATAAAAGATGTGACAACCTCAATAACTAGATCCTAATATAACAAAACTTGTAGAAAGATTCTATAGGTTTATTAATGCTTAATCATGAAATATCAAAGGAGGAATGTAGAGTATATTGCTCACATCAAGTAACACTGTAAAGACTAAAGATAGATAAATATCACTTATGCAAATTGCAAGCATTTGCATTATGCAGTTTATGTTTCTCAAAATTGCATATTAGACTTCTCAAAATTGCTCTTGGTGATCTATTTAATTTTTCTAATTTTGTTAATCACTTTAAGACTTAACTCACCACAATACCAAATAAATATGGAGAAATACTGAAATATGAACTCTTGCTAGTATTTGATACTATCAGCTTAAACTAGACATGTAAACCGTGCTAATTAAGCAAACAATTAGTTTCAATCACTATGGTACAACAACTACAAATCATAAACCGAATTCATAGTTTACCTGAGGAAACAAGTGTCCAAGTATAGTAGCAGCAGCCATTGCAATGAAAAGTACAACAGGGTATACATATTATTAAACAACCAAATTTAGGATTCACTTCAACAGATGCTTATGGAGATAAACTTCTTCAGCAACAATGTACGAGTTTAATAACATAACAGAACATATTATATCTCTGACTTTGAGCTTTGCCTTTTCTATACATACACACTACAGATATTTTGGGCAAACCATTAGGGAAATCATTATTTTGGAAAATCTTACAAATTAAATCCAATCTAATTTAGCACGGTAATCAATTTTCTATCCAATCTTAAGACATTATAGATATCTGTTTAGACAGAATTCATGCACTAGATAGAATCCAACTACCAGTATCTTGATCTACAAAAAAATCCTACTCTTAGTTAAACAATAAAATCTTACCTGATCAGTAACATTACATTTAAAACAAAAATAAAACAAAAGAGTAAATTTAAACCGAAATAAGAAGAAAAAGATTAATGTGAACCAATTTGAATTCTGAAACAAAAAATAAAACAGAACAAAATTGAAAGAGGAATTTTTTACATACCAATAATTTGAGCCAAGAAGCTGAACAGACCTAAGAACGGGACCAGAGGAAGGAGGGAGCAGATAGGCGATGCCGCGATGGACCCACTGGCAAGGGGAAGCGCAATGCCGCTGATACTAATGGGCAGAGGGGAACGACAGTAAGGATTCGCGTGCATAGTTGTTTTTCTTGCCTCCCCCTTTTTGTGTTTGCGCGAGGAAGAAAACAAAGTACAAATATGATTCTTGATTATATATACCCAAATCAAGAAGAAAAACATCAATCTGAGCCCAATTGAAAGAGGGATTACCAATCCTAATGAAGTGGTCTGTGCAATGATGGAGGGAGGAGGAGGGGCTCAGTGATGGACACCACAATGGGAAGGATGAGACTACTGGAATTGACGGATGGGAGCACCATGGTGGCAAGGATTCCAGAGAAGTGTTTTACGCCCCTGCACAATTGATTTCTCGCACAAAAAAGGAGAGGAGAACACGCTATGTTAATGAAGCGTTCATTAAATTACTTGGCGTTCATTAGATTGCTATCACAATCGTAGTATACCTGCCAAATTACGGGGGTGATGAACGGAACTCTCGCATGGTCTAGAATTTTCACAATTAAGTTCTCGTTGCAAGTATAGTTTCTAAACCAACTAAAATCCTTTCGTACAAAAATTTGGTTGTCACAAGTAACAAATCCCTAATAAAATTGATAACCGAAGTATTTAAACCTCGGGTCGTCTCTCAAAGAATTGCAGGGAGGTGTATTTATTATTGGTTATGGAAGATTATCTTTTTGGGGTTTTTGAATAAGGAATAAGAAAAGTAAATTGCAATAATTAAAATAATAACTAATGAAGCTCTTAGCAAGGTATGAGAATTGGAAATTCCATCCTAGTTATCCTTATCAGGTGTGATGAGAATTGTTATTGCTCCCACTTAGTTAACCCTTACTAAATAAAGGAAAATCAAGTGGACTAATCAATTTGATTCCTCAAATCCTAATCAACTCCTATGGAAAGACTAGCTTTAGAGGGATCCAAATCAATCAGCAAATTTCAATTTTCAATCAACAGCTGAGTTTGACAACTCAAGTGTCACCAATTACTCAACCAAAGCCAAAAGAGAAAAAATCTAAATTATTTATATCATAAATAGAAGAAAACAACCATAAATCTAAAATACCTCGAAGTGTATTAAATAGAAAATCAAATTAAACATAGGAATCCATAAACCAATCTTGGAAAATAAACAAACTAAAGTAATAGAGTAATTGAAAGTAGAAGAGAATTTAAATTAAAGGAACATTGAACCTGGAATGAAGAAGAAATCCTAAATCCTAAAACCTAAGGGAGAGGAGAGAGCCTCTCTCTCTCTCTAGAAACTACATCTAAAACCTAAAATTGTGTATTATGAATGTTGTCTGATTGAATGAATTGATTCTCCCAGTTTATAGCCTCTAATATGTGTTTTTTGGGCCAAAAACTGGGTCAAAAAACAGCCTAGAAATCGCCCCCAGCGATTTCTGATACGTCCAGCACGCGGCAAAGTCACACGTACGCGTCGTCCACGCGCACGCGTGGATTGAATTTTCTCCAGGTCACATATGGCAAATTATATATCTTTGCGAAGCCCTGGATGTTAGCTTTCCAACGCAACTAGAACCGCCTCATTTGGATCTCTGTAGCTCAAGTTATGATCATTTGAGTGCGAAGAGGTCAGGCTGGACAGTTTAGCAATTTCTTCAACTTCTTGTATTCCTTCCACTTTTGCATGCTTCCTTCCCATCTTCCAAGCCATTCCTGTCCTGTAATCTCTGAAAACACTTAACACACATATCACGGCATCGAATGGTATAAAGGAGAATTAATTTTTGGTAGTTTAAAGGCTTGGGAAGCAAGTTTCCAATTATAGAACAAAATTATGAAGGAAAATGTAAAACCATGCAATTTATATGAATAAGTGAGTAAAGAGTTGATAAAAACTACTCAATTGAGCATGAGATAAACCATAAAATAATGGTTTATCAATCTCCCCACACTTAAGCATTAGCATGTCCTCATGCTAAGCTCAAGAGAAGCTATAAAGGAGTGAAGAGGAATGGTAGAGTGTATGAAATGCAACCTATCTATATGAATGAAACTACATGCAAAATGATTCCATATACTTGGTTAAAGTAAACAAATCTTTTAAGAACAAATATGAACTGGATTTCACTAATTCAAATCACAAAATAAAGTACAAGTATAGTTGCAGAAGAAAATAGCTCATGAAAGCCGGGAACAAAGAATCGAGCATCGAACCCTCATTGGAAGTATATACACTCTAATTACTCAAGTGTTTAAGGTTCAATTCTCTCAATTCTCTACTAATCTTGCTTTCTAAGACTTGCTCTTCCCAATCAACAGAAATGTAATGCACAAATACACATATCAAGAGATCTTTTAAGGGTTGTAATGGGGTTAGGGTCAAGGTAGGATTGTATTTGGTCAAGTGGACTAAAATCTGAATCCTTAATTAACTTAAACTTTTCACCTAACTTAGACAATCCATGTATTCATAATACAAAACCTAACTATCCATTAACCATGTTTTCCATATATTCATGCATCCTAATTTCGAGTACAGTACATATGCATTGCTTTCACCATTTACTTTGGGGCATTTTGTCCCCTTTTATTATTTGCTCTTTTTCTTTTCTTTTTCTCCTATATATATATATATATATATATATATATATATATATATATATTTATGCTGTTGCTTGCCTCCTTTGCTTAATGAATTGAATAGGATGAGGATATATTTGTTATTATTTATGTTCTGATTGATCTGTTTTTTGTCGTGTTTGTTGCTTTTGTTGTAAATGTTTAAACCTCTTGTTGCACTACAAGAAAAATGCTGAGTATCGTCAGGATTCATCAAATAAATCTATCGCTAAAATGATTACCTTCGGATTTACCGTCATCCTTGGATTGACGGTATAAACATTGCCGAAAACTGCTTACCGGCAGATTTATTTTGTCCGACGCTAATTACCGGCGGATTTTTGGTCGGTCTTTTCAATGGATTTGGCAAGATTGGGTTGCATCCAACGGTAAATCCTACAGTATTGTTAATTTTTTTAAAATTTTTTTGGTACATTTAAGCCACGATTAGTAGACTCTTTGTAACAAACCTGTTAGTAGAAATTTAAAGTTGTCAGAAATCAACAAATTATTTTATTAATAAATAAATGGTTTGAATAAAATAAAATAAAATGAAGTAGACAAACAAAATTGCATAAAACCCTAAGATGAAATAGGATTACCTTTATGAATACCCTATATGGTGTGAACTCATCAAGTTCTTCCCCATTCCATAGCACCCTTATTCTAGCAGTTAAGATACAATTGTAAATCAGCTCAATGATTTATGTGTGAGTATCTTGTACCATTTTTTTCTTCATCTTTTAGTTGTTTTTTATTAGATTTTATTTAATTTCATAAGTATTTTAGAGCAAAATCCTCTTTGGATACTAATTTGAGTTGTTTTAGTGTTTTTATGATTTTAAGAGAAATTCGGAGCAATTTGGCAGAGATTTGGAGCAAAAAGGAAAAAAGCTGGCAGCACCCCCTGGGAACAAGGGACACGAACCAGAAATGCCATTACCCCCTCTAGGGCACTAAACGCCCATCTGGCGTTTAACGCCAGCAGTGCTGACCGAATTCCTCTTCTTTTGACATCTCAAGTGGATTTAACAATTATTAGTTATATTTATTTTCTTTTTGTAATTTTTATTTACAAATAATATCTTTTGGTTTTAGGATTTATTATTTTATTTTATTTCCATATTAAATTAGGTTAGTATAAAAGTGAAAAGATCTATCTTGATCTTGGACCTTCTTTCTTCCACACGTTTCTCAGAACCCTAGTTTTTCTGTAAGTCATGAGCAACTAAACATCTTGGTTAAGGTTAGGAGCCTTGTTTATTTCTATGGATTAAGACTATTATTTTTTTATTTTAATTATTGTATTGATTCAATTTAAAGGATTGTTTTCGTTTTTAATTTTATGAATCTGGGTGGAACGAGAGTATGACCCTTATTCTACATGAGTTCTTGTGATTTTCGAGAGAGTTATCTCGCTTGAAGAACAGCTTGAAAATAAATTCCTCCTAAGTTGCTAATTATATGAACTAATTGGGATACGTGACATATAATCCTATTAGCTTTGGGTAATTAGGGTTTTTGTGGCTATAAACTAGTTTCTGAACTTAACCGCTAATCGGAATTAAGTGACCATGAGAGTGGGGGTTAACGAAGGCTAGAGGAGGCTAAATCACTAAGAGATTAGGGTTTAGACATTTGCATTTTGCTATGGAATGAATCATGCATTGTTAAAATAGTTGGTAAGAACTTTTAATCCGAAAAAGTAAACATCTCCGAAGCTTTAACTATTTTCTCTCACTGTTTTACACCAAACCTTTTTATTTGCTTTATTTACTTTCTTATTTACTGTTTCATGCGAATCACAACCTTCAAAACCCTTTTCTATTCGCCTAACTAAGTTCAATTGGATAACCATTGTTGCTCAGCCCGACAATGCTTGTGGGATCGATCCTCATTCACCTGAGGTATTACTTGGATGACCCAGTGTACTTGCCGGTTAAGCTGTGCTAAATCCTAATTCGCGCACCAAGTTTTTGGCGCCGTTGCCGGTGATTGTTTGTGATTGATAACTACTAGTTGTCTAGTTGCTTAGATTAGGTCTTTTTCTTAGTTTTGTTTATTTAATTTTTCTTTTAATTTTTTTCAATTTTAGTTTTATTTATTTTTCCTTTTATTTCTGATTTTAAGTTTGGTTTCCCTTTAGTATTTTTCTCTTTTTATTTTTTTAAAATTTTTAGTGTCTTTTTCTTTTTAGTTTTCGAAAATTTTAGTTTACTTTCTCATTCTTATTTTCGAAATTTTTAGTTTAATTGCTTACTTTAATTATTTTTTATTGCTTTTTACACAGAATATCTCACTAGGAGTTCTCTATACTTTGACATAGAGACTCCCACTTTTCTTTGTCTCTTGTTTGTTTATGAGTAGGAACAGGGATAAAGAACTCTTTCTTGAGTTTGATTCTGAACTTGAGAGGACCTTGAGGCGGCATTTGCAATAAGCTAGAGCTTACAAAGCCAGAGAGAACCTCAAGGAAACTTTTGAGAAGGAAGTTGAAAAGCCCACCATGGATGCTAATTGTGGAAACTTGAACGCTAATGAGCATGCAAGGAGGTCGCTTGGCTCGTACACTGCACCCATGCATGACTTCTATGGGCGTAGTATAGGTGTACCTGCTATTGGTGCAAATAATTTTGAGCTTAAGCCTCAACTCATCACTCTGGTGCAGCAAAATTGCCAATTTTATGGACTCCCACAGGAAGATCCAAACTTATTCATCTCTAACTTCCTACAGATGTATGACACTGTAAAGAGGAATGGAGTAAATCTTGAGGTCTACAAGCTCATGCTCTTCCCATTTGCTGTAAGGGACAGAGCAAAGCAGTGGCTTGATTCTCAACCCAAGGAGAGTTTGGACATGTGGGACAAGGTGGGCACTGGATTTCTGACCAAAATTTTTCCACCTTAGAAGCTTACTAAGCTTAGGGTGGATGTCCAGACCTTCAGACAGAAAGATGGAGAGTACCTTCAGACAGAAAGATGGAAAGTCCTTCTATGAGGCCTGAGAGATACAAGCTGATGATCAGGAGGTGTCCTCCTGACATGTTTTTTGAATGGACCAGGTTGTAGATCTTTTATGATGGCCTCTCTGAGATGGCCAAGATGTCACTGGACAACTCTATTGGTGGTTCCTTGCACATGAAGAAGACGCCTGAAGAGACAAATGAGCTTATTGAGATGGTTGCCAACAACCAGTATCTATAAACTTCTGAGAGGAATCCTGCGAACACTGGGACTACTCAGAAAAAAGGAGTCAGAAGGTAGACACATTGGATGCCATCTTGACTCAAAACAAGATTATGTCCCAGCAGATTAGTATGATCTCTCAGCACTTAACGAGGATGCAAGTCTCAGCTGTCAACACTAGAGTTGTATCCTATGACATGAATGGAAGCTACAACCAAGGGGATGCTTATGGATTTGCTCAACCCATCACTGAACAAGTAAATTACATGGGCAACTTTTCCAGAAATCCCAACAATGATCCATATTTGAATTTTTTCAATCAGGGATGGAGGAATCACCCTAACTTTAGGTGGAGGGAGCAGCCACAGAAACCCCAACAAAGCTTCAACAACAACCAGGGTGGCTCCAATCAGAATAGGTTTAACAACCGGCAGTTTCACCCCTCTCAGCAGTAACAAAGACCCTCTCAGAGTCAAGACACTCCTGACTTAGACACACTAGTTGCTACTCTTTCCAAGACCACTCACAACTTTATACAAGAGACAAGAGCTTCAATTCGGAATTTAGAAGTGCAAGTAGGTCAGTTGAGTAAGAGGATACCTGAGAGACCTCCTAACACTCTTCCCAATAACACAGAGATAAATCCAAGGGAAGATTGCAAGGCCCTTACCATGGCCAAGGGGGCCGAGTCTAAGGAGGTGCATGCTGCTGAGGAATTGAAGGAAGAAAAGGCTCAAGAAGAGGCTGAAAACACATTGTTACATGCCTCATTGGTGGCACAGGAGCCTGAAGTACAACACCCTTAGAAGTTTCTAGAGGGGACCAAGGATGAGTAGTTCGCTCAGTTCTTAGAAATATTTAAAAAGTTGCACATTAATATTTCTTTTGCTGAGGTGTTCAAGAAGATGCCTCCCTATAAGACCTTCATAAAAAGCCTACTCTCTGAGAAGAAGGCCTTAAAGGGAGATAAAACTGTGGTCTTAACCAAAGAGTGTAGTGCACTGATTTAGAGGAAGCTACCCAAAAAGGTGACAGACCCTAGAAGCTTCCTGATTCCCTGTACCATTGGGAATATTACTTTTGAGAAAGCACTGTGTGACCTTGGTTCAAACATAAATCTGATGCCTCTGTCCGTAATGAAGAAGCTGAAAATCCAAGAAGCACAGGCAACAAGGATAACCCTGCAAATGGCTGACAAGTTTCTAAGGTAAGCATATGGGCTAGTGAAGAACGTACTGGTCAAGGTTAGAGAGCTATTCCTCTCGACATATTTTGTGATACTTGACAAGGGAGAGGATACAGATGACTCCATCATCATAGGAAGGGCATTCCTAGCAACTGATGACAAGTCATCTTATGCTAGTTTTACAAGCATTTTTCACTTGTTTTATCAGGTTTTATGCACTTTCTTGCACAATAAGTAAGTGATTGGAATAGATTTTCATGATTATTTTGAATCAATCAAACATCATTTATTTTACACAAAATCATAAGGTTTATGCTAGAATTAATTGATTTTATAAATGATGCAAAGACCTTATAAATTTGGTGAGACTTTGATTGCTTGTTTAATTGCTTGTAGGTGAAGAAATGAAAAAAATGAAGAATCAAGGAAGCGTTGCGTTCAAATAAGCAACGCCACGCTCAAAGAACACACTTTTGGCTAGCGTTCACTTCCCAAGTGAGCGCCACACTCACTTTGTCACCTTTTTCGTGTTTTTTAGCTTTGGAGGCAAGCCTTGTGCCATTTGTACACCAAGCAGTGTTCAAATACTCAACATAGCGCTCACTAGGAGAGCGCCCATGAAGAAAACTCGCGCACCAAATGGTGCAGAGCTTGGTGAGTGAACGTAGCGTTCACTAAGGGAGTGCTAGGAGAAGCGATCAACCAAGGGAAGCACGCTTAGTGCTCAAAGAGCCAGCGCTCACTAAAGGAAAACTTGCGCACGAGGGAAGCATGCCTAAGGAGTGAGCACAGCGCTCATTATCATAACTGAACACTCCACTGGGAGCTTCACCAAACACCCCTGACCCACTCTCATTCAAGGCCAAACCAAAAAGCCCACTTCAAGTGTTAAATGATGGAAATAGAAAGTGTATAAATAGGAGCAATTTTGATTTGAAGAGGACCCTTTTTCTTATTTTTTTAGCTTTCTCTCTTTTAATTTTCCATTTTAGAATTTGGGGAATTAGGGATTAGATCTAAGTTTTCTTTCTGTTTGTTCTTTCTTCAGCAACTTCTTTTTTCTGTTTTAGGTTTTGAATTCAGATTGAAGAACTCCACTGAAATTCTTCATCTGAGAATCATCTTTTACTTTTCCTTTTTATAGTTCTAAGAATTGGAAATTGGATCTCAATCTTCTTTTCTGTTTTCATTTTATTTCTTCTGCAATTTCTTCTTTACTTTTTGGTAAAGAGAGTAATTGAGATCTAGATTTGCTTGCTGTTCTTGTTACTCTCCTGCAATTGTCAAATTTTCTTTTAGGATTTCATAATTGAGCTAAGCTTTCTTGCTGTTTTGATTCTTCTGCAAATTTTTCATTTCTGTTTTAGTTCTTCTGCAATTTCTCTTCATCTCATACTTCTTTAATCCACTGCACTTCTAGTTACTAGTTCAATTTGAATCCCAATACCCAAATCCTTTTATTCTTGATGCAATTTAAGTTTCCTGTCAATTTAGATTCAGCAATTTAAATTTCTTGCACCTTAAGTTTCAGTTATTTACCTTTCTTGCACTTTAAGTTTCAGCTTGTTTACTTACTTGCACTTTAAGTTTCTGCAATTTACTTCTTCTGCACTTTAAGATTTTGTCAATTTACCTTCTCCTTTTTATTTTCTTGCAATTTTACTTCTGTTAATTAAGTTTCACTCAAATCATCAAATATTCGCTTAACTAAATTCATCACCTAACTAAAGCTGCTCAATCCATCAATCCCTGTGGGATCTACCTCACTCTTGTGAGTTATTACTACTTGATACGACCCAGTACACTTGCGGTGAGTTTGTGTGAAATCTAATTTTCACCCATCAAGTTTTTGCCACCGTTGCCGGGGATTGATATAGATTGACAATGATTAAGTAGGGTGATAATCTAGATTAAGCATTTTTCTTTATTTTTTGTCAAGCACACTAACTATTTGAGTTTTTGTTTAAGCTAACCTTAACCACACTCTATCAGTAGAGAGTTCTATTTTAGTTTTCTGGTTTTGTGTGTGTTTTATGTCAGGAGGAAGAAGAGGTGAATCCATATCTTTCGATTCTGAACCCAGAGAGGACACTTTTAAGGAGAAGAAGAGAGGCAAGAGGGAAGGGAGTTATTGGAGAAGAGGAATCAGAAGAAGAAGATCAAGAGATGGAGGATAACATCCCAAATCACCTTGATGGTGTGGTCAACAACAATGGCCAGCCTCAGAGAAGAGTCTTAGCTTCCTACACTATCCCCAACCCAAGGAATTGTGGGAGCAGTATCCTAACCCATAATGTCCATGCCAATAACTTCGAACTCAAGCCTCAATTGATTACCCTGGTTCAGAATAATTGTCAGTACAGAGGAAGTGTTGCTGAAGATCCAAACCAACACCTCTTTGTATTTTTGAGAATTTGTGACACTGTCAAAACCAATAGAGTCCACCCTGACATATACAAACTCTTGTTATTCCCATTTTCACTGAGAGACAAAGCCTCACATTGGTTAGAAACCTTCCCTAAAGAGAGCATCACCAATTGGGATGATTTGGTTAGCAAATTTCTAGCCAAATTCTATCCACCACAGAGAGTCATTAAGCTAAAAACTAATGTGCAAACCTTCAGGCAGTTAGAAGGAGAATCATTGTATGAAGCTTGGGAGAGGTATAAAGCTCTAATCAGAAGGTGTTCGGAAAAAATGTTCAGTGAATGGGTGGAGTTGCAGAATTTCTATGAAGGCTTGTCCTTACCCTCGAGGAAAGCTTTGGATTATTCATCAGGAGGATCTTTGCAAATGATGAAAACTGCTCAAGAGGCACATGATCTTATAGACATGGTGGCCAACAATGAGTACTTCTACTCCTCTGAAAGGCAAGTAGCTCCAAAGAAAGGTGTGTTTGAACTTGAAGGAGTTGATACCATATTAGCTCAGAAAAAACTCATGCACCAGCAGCTCCAACAGCAAATTGAATCAATGACAAAGAGGATGGATGGGTTACAACTTGCAGCAGTGAGCATGACTAACCAACCACCAGTGGTGTGGGGGCAAAATGAGAAAAACTATGAAGAGCAGCAGCCTGAACAAGTGCAGTACATGCACAATCCAAGTTCTGGATCAAATGATTTCTATGGAGATACATATAACTCATCTTGGAGAAACTACCCCAATCTGAAATGGGGAGAGAACCAAAACCAGCAGCCTTGGCAGAGAAACTCAAACCATAACAATTCCAGAAACATAAACTATCAAAACCATCAAAATACTAACCAAAACCAATACAGAAAACCACAAAATAATCAATCCCAACTCAACTACTATCCACCCAACAACCCATCCACTAACCAAAATAACTATCTTCCACCCTCAACATCCCAGGATCAATCACAACCACCCCAAGAATCTCAAAGGATCTCTAACTTGGAGATAATGATGGAAAAGATGATCAAGCATCAAGAATTGGCCCATAAGAACCATGAAGCTTCACTGAGGAACTTGAAAAGGCAAATTGGACAATTGTCCAAGCAAACAACAGCTGAGAGACCAACCAATGCACTGCCAAGTGACACCATTCCCAACCCCAAAGAAGAATGCAAAGCAATCCAATTAAGGAGTGGAAGAACCTTGGAGAATGGCAAAGAAGCTAACAAGAAGCCTATGGAGAATGATACTAGCAGCAAGGAAAAAGTGACACTTAAAGACAAGCAAGAACAAGAGAAGCTCAAGGAGAAAGAGGAACAGCCACAAGCTTCAAAGAAGGGAAAGCAAGTCATGGAGGAGCATTCACAAGAACAGAGGAAAGAAGTGAAGCCTTACACTCCTCCTTTACCATACCCTTAAAGATTGTAAAAGGAGCTCAATGATCAACAGTTTCCTGAATTCCTGGAAGTTTTCAAGAAACTGGAGATCAACATCCCGCTCGTTGAAGCATTGGAGCAGATGCCTCTATATGCTAAGTTTCTCAAAGAGCTCATCAACAAGAAGAGGAGCTGGAATGAAAAGGAGACAGTGATCTTGACACAAGAATGCAGTGCAGTGATCCAAGAAGGCCTCCCACCAAAACTCAAGGACCCTGGGAGCTTCTTCTTGCCTTGTACCATTGGTAACATAATCATTGACAAGGCACTGTGTGATTTAGGATCCAGTATCAACCTGATGCCTTTGTCTATGATGAGAAGGCTATCTATAGAAGAAGTGAAGCCTACGCAGATGTCATTGAAGCTAGTGGATAGATCTCTGGTAATTCCCAAGGGGGTGATTGAAAATCTCTTGGTCAGAGTAGGGAAATTCATATTTCCAGTAGATTTTGTAATCCTGGACTTAGGTGAAGAGGGGAATGACTCTATTATATTGGGAAGACCTTTCTTAGCAACAGCAAGGGCCATCATTGATGTGAAACAAGGAGAAATGACTTTGAGGGTAAATGATGAGAAGATCACTCTAAATGTCTTTCAGGAAATACAACATACTGTTGAAGAGAAAAGCTGCATGAAGGTTGTAGAAGAAGACTTGCTTTGGAAAGAAAAATCCCATGAAGCACTCATCAGCTCACCTGTGAAGCAAGAGATGGATAGTGGAGAAGAAAAAAGGGAAAAAAGATGTAAAGAATGAGAAGAGAAGCAGGAAAAAAGTGAGGAGTTGATCATAAGGAAGACAGATCCTAATATAAAGCCTACTGTAAAGATAGAAGAGCCACCAAAGAAAGGAAAGAAGAGCAAGACAAGGATTCCAAAAGGGTGGAGAAACAAAAGAATCCCAACTGAAGAGTTCTCTAAAGGAGATAAAGTGCAATTGATATACCAACAGTTGGAGACAAGCCCATAAACTGATGATTACTACACTATCAATAAGATACTCTTGTTGGAGCATATAGAGATTGATCATCAAGGCACATGAAGAAGGCTCACAGTGAGAGGGGACAAGCTGAGGCACCATAATCATCAGCTACCCTAACAAAGACCCAATGTCAAGCTAGAGACAATAAAAGAGCGCTCCATGGGAGGCAGCCCATGATTTAATATTCTTGCTTTTGTTTTAATTTCAATAATTAATGGTTCTCCTAGCATAAATTTGAGCTCTCATGAGCAGATTTGATAATTGCACACATCATTTTGAAGCATATGTTTGATTCCTAAGTTTGGTGTGCCTAAAGGCACTTTAAAATAGCTTTTCAAGCATGCTGATCATATAACCATTTTAGGATATATACACATTCATTCCAATGAAGTATATAGCCAAACATTAAGTTTGGTGTCTACATATGCTATGAATTTCAAGAAAATCACTTTTGCTCAAAGCTTCAAATTCATGAATAGATAAACCATACATTGCATCATTTTATAAGTTTATGGTAGTATAGTAGAAAATAAAATATTCCTTATGATGAATATACTAATTATGACAGACATTCATTAGGTTTCACGTGAAGCACTTAGCAGAAAACAAGTTTGGTGTTCACCAAAATTTTGTTCAATTCCTGAGGGGCATAGTTGTTTTTTCATAAATAAGGAACATATAGCAAATTTTGTTTTTCTTTATTACTCTTCACTTGATAACCACCACCATATTGAATTTAAAGTTTGAGCTCACTATTGCCTTGATTCACGTGGATAGGAATAATGAAATTTGAAAAAAGGACAAAACTCATGCATGAACGGTTGTCCCAAGGAGAGAAGCAAGTCACATGTGCATGTTTGGAAAGCACAACGCTGCAGGAATCAGCACCTAGGAGGCCGAACCATGTGCCCAATAAAGGAGTGATCCTTGTCTTCATCTAGCTCTACATGCAAGCCATTCATTCCATGAAATTTCAATAAAGGCATGCTCAATCCTCACCCTTCATTGCAACTTAACCGAATCCTCCAACCCATTGTGCTGTTTCAATAGTTCATGTCCCTTCTATAAATTGGCAGTAACACTTCTTAAGCCCACATACCATTGCTTTCTTCATAAAAGTCCTCCATAATATTTACATTCTTCTCTTACCCAAAGACATCACACAATACCCAACTTCTTCTCCCCTCTATCCTAAATCGTGCCTTAACCAAAGTTCATCCTTTCTTCTCCATTCCTTCCTTCCTAATTCATGGCTTCATCAAGTTCCAGAAGAAGGAAAGGAAAGGAACCAGCTGAAGCCGAACCACCAACCTATGATACCAAGAGATTTAAGTCTCAATTTCATGAATCAAGATATCACAGGTTAATGGAATAAAAAAAAGTCATTCCAGAGATGGGTTTCAGATTGAAAGATGGAGAATACCCCATCATGAGAAGAATAACCGTAGAGAGGAGATGGGAACTTCTATGTGAACCTCTCACAGACATAAGTGCAACCATGATAAGGGAGTTCTATGCAAATACTGTGAGGTTAAGCAAGACCAGCCCTCCTTACAAGAGCTATGTTAGGGGGTTGAGGTAGATTTTAGCCCATCATCCATCATGAGAGTCTTACAGATAAGAGTGATACCCTATGGAGAACCCAGATTTGATGAAAGAATGACGGGTGAGGGTGATCCTGATGAGATACTACATGGTTTATGCTTTGAAGGCAAAGACTGGGAAAGGGACTCAGAGGGGGCTCCAAGCTGCTTGAAGAGAATGAATCTCATACCTGAGGCCAAAGGGTGGTATGAGATAGTGAGAATATCTATACTCCCAACTGGAAATACATCTGAAGTCACAATAAAGAGAGCAATTCTGACATATTGCATACTTAGGGGAGGAGAAGTCAATATCCCACAGCTCATAGTAGATAGCATTCAAGAGATGGCTGAGGATACTGGCAAATCAAGCAGACTTAGTCACCCAAGTACCATTCTGAGGCTGTGCAATAGAGCAGGGGTTCTCTTTGAGAATGCAGATATAGATCGGGTAAAGGGAGGCAGAGGAATCACCAAGAAAAAAATGGACGGTATCACTGAAACCGAAGAGGAGAGAAGAGCTCAAGGAAGAAGGAGAAGACCACAAATGGAGGGGGAACAAGCTTCTGGTACAATGGACTTAAGCCAAATGCAAAGAGCCATTGAAGAAATGTCTCAACAATATATGAGGGCACAGGAGCAATAATAGGAGCAATATTTGAAGCAACAAGAGCAGTACTTGAAAGCCCAAGAGCAACAAGAGCATTGGCAGCAGCAAATGATGGAACAACAAGAAAACTTCCAGCTCAAGATGTTGGATCAACAGAGAGAGTTTTAAGCAAGAACTCTTGATTGGCAAAGGGAACACTCGGCACACTCTCAAGAATCATTTAATAGATTGTCCCTACAACAAGCCAAGCAAGGAGAGTACATCCAAAATCTTTACCAATGAAAGAATATATATCATACAATTAGAGAGCATAGGAATTTGGACAGGATGGAGTATGATATAGAAACTCAAGCAAAGTTAGACTATGTAGTCAGTGGCATGCCAATATTGAACCAAGAGATCAAGCCATATGTTCAATGCCAAGAATTGGTAGACCATCAGAGAGTAAAAGCCAAGAAAAATGCAGCACACATGCAACAAGGATTGAAGGATGCTGGGCTCTGGGATCAGGTAGACCACATTTGGGATCGTAGATGCCCTATTGAGGAACCCCAAGAAACAAGCAAGAAGCAGAAGAAGAAAAGAGAATCCAACAGAGGAAAAGAGCACAATAACTAGAGGCGGTGGAGTCCCTTTTATAGTTTTAATTAAATAAGGATAATGCATATCTGAAACATGATATGCCTCCAAATATTTTATATTCTGCACTTTCATATCTTGAGTAGATTTTTTTTTATTAGGATCTGCATTATGCTTGTTATCACTCGTCTGCATTAAATTCTGTCTTGTTTTCCTTTTGCATTAATAAGAGAAAATGTTTGAAATAGAAAGTGATTGTCCAATGTAGTAAGAATTAGAATAAAGACTTGTGGTGGTAATTGCTTGATTAAATGATAAGCTCAATAATAAAAGCTGCAGAATAGAATGTCTTTTGTAGTGTGAACTTAGTTGTTGTTATAAAACCTCCAATTAATGAAAATCCCTAGAAAATGAAGAAAAGAAAGAAAGAAAAAGAAAAGAAAAGCCAAGGATTGGCAATAAGAATGAAAGAAACAAATAATAAGGCTAGACACCAATAGCTTGGAACTTAGGATATATGCCTGGTGCTTCTTGTACTAGGATATGCTTGGACAATTAGGTTCTGAGGAGTCTTTTAAAACTTGGTAACTTGGATTAACTAATCCGGGATTACCAACCGAAAGTCCATTATCAAGAGCAACCTAGTTACAAAGCATTTAGTAACCCAAAGAGGTGCTGGACATCAATGTTCCTAAGAAGAATTGTGAGCCAAGTGTCTGTAGTGAAGAGGTGTTGAGAAAAATTAAGCCAAAAGGCTGCTGCAACACTTGACACTGAGCTATCATTGAGAAATAAGTTTCTAGGCAAAAGAAAGAAGGAAAAAGCTAACCGGGATCAATCAAAGAATAAAGGATTATAGCAGCAACTCTAGTGAATCCTCAAAGAGACATTTCATATCTATCAGTAAAGAATAATTGAGCTGCACCTTGTCTGCATAAAACCCCATATCCCAAATTCAATTACCTACTAAATAAGGACATAAATGCTTCTCTGTTTTATCTCATTTTTTCTTATGTTTAGTGCTTACTTGAGGACAAGTAAGGTTTAAGTCTGGTGTTGTGATGACAAGTCATCTTATGCTAGTTTTACAAGCATTTTTCACTTGTTTCATTAGGTTTTATGCACTTTCTTGCACAATAAGTAAGTGATTGGAATGGATTTTCATGATTATTGTGAATCAATCAAACATCATTTATTTTACACCAAATCTTAAGGTTTATGCTAGAATTAACTGATTTTTATAAATGATGCAAAGACATTATAAATTTGGTGAGACTTTGATTGCTTGTTTGATGGCTTGTAGGCAAAAGAAATGAAAAAAATGAAGAATCAGGGAAGCGTTGCGTTCAAAGAAGCAACGCCACGCTCAAAGAACACCTTTTTTGCTAGCGTTCATTTCCCAAGTGAGTGCCACGCTCACTTTGTCACCTTTTTCATGTTTTTCAGCTTTGGAGGCAAGTCTTGTGCCATCCGTACACTAAGCAGCGTTCAAATACTCAACGTAGCGCTCACTAGGAGAGCGCCCATGAAGAAAACTCACGCACCAAATGGTGCAGCGCTTGGTGAGTGAACGTAGCGTTCACTAAGGGAGCGCTAGGAGAAGTGCTCAATGAAGGGAAGCACGCTTAGTTCTCAAAGAGCCAGCGCTCACTAAAGGAGCGTAGCACTCAGTAAGGGAGCGCTAGAGGAAAACTTGCGCACGAGGGAAGCATGCCTAAGGAGTGAGCACATCGCTCATTATCATAACTGAACGCTCCACTGGGAGCTTCACCAAACACCCCTGACCCACTCTCATTCAAGGCCAAACCAAAAAGCCCACTTCAAGTGTTAAATGATGGAAATAGAAAGTGTATAAATAGGAGCAAGTTTGATTTGAAGAGGACCCTTTTTCTTATTTTTTTAGCTTTCTCTCTTTTAATTTTCCATTTTAGAATTTGGGAAATTGGGGATTAGATCTAAGTTTTCTTTCTGTTTGTTCTTTCTTCAGCAACTTCTTTTTTCTGTTTTGGGTTTTGAATTCAGATTGAAACTCCACTGAAATTCTTCATCTGAGAATCATCTTTTACTTTTCCTTTTTATAGTTCTAAGAATTGGAAATTGGATCTCAATCTTCTTTTCTGTTTTCATTTTATTTCTTCTGCAATTTCTTCTTTACTTTTTGGTCAAGAGAGTAATTGAGATCTAGATCTGCTTACTGTTCTTGTTACTCTCCTGCAATTGTCAAATTTTCTCTTAGGATTTCAT